>NC_138950.1:23269842-23479842 GCF_965226115.1 Aulonocara stuartgranti
CTTCATCTACTTCTTTGTGGGACCACAAGTCTACAAATACGACTACACGCAGAAACTTGTTGTAGGAGTTGAGAAAGCAAATTCCTGGCTTGGTTGTTAAAGTACTGTCTGAAATCCATGCAACAATGATATTAGCTAAATTAAAGAGGGCAAATGGAAACACATTGTACTTCTCAGTTTTTAGCGGTATTCTATTTATCAGTAGTCATGTCATGTCAAAATAAAGAATTACAATTGAAAACTTGCTATTAGATTTTTGTAGTTTTTCTGTGCCAATCATATTTTCTAATCATGCCTTTGCTGATCAGCATATGAAGTTTGTTTGATTTATAGATGTAAAGAAATCCACATGAGGTATAGACGCATATAAACATGAGACAGTGTACATTAAGTTTTTCTCCTACCTGACTGAGCAGGAAAAAATGCAGTTTTCTATGCTATGGAACAAACCGTACATATGATTATCGCCATTATAGACAGAAAAGCCAGACATATGTAGACATTTCATTGTGAGGTTATAACCACAAAACCTCTCGGGGCAAATATACCCAGCTTTAACAGCCATCGTGGAGCACTTTGGGGCCATGTGATTGCAAAACAAGCTCAGGAATACTCCCATATAAAAAATGTGAAGCGTGGTTGAAATGTGCATTTAAAACATGGATTTGTTGTGGATACCCGTTTTGGGCTCTCTGATGTTGGTGGAAATCTTGTGGACTCTACCCATTGACAAAGATCAGCAGAGGCTTGAGGATGTGGAGCTGGCTGAGGTTTGTGAATGGATGAAAGGCTTACGAACTTTGTGTAAAAACCATATAAATTAGAATTGTTGTTTCAGTTAGAAATGTTGGAGATAATGTTTGTAGAACCTTTAATGTAAGACTGTGAAGACTGCAATGGCTTCAATTAAAATGGTAGAATTATGAGTGTATTTCGTTTATTTAAACTAGTAGTGCTACAGTTCAGTGTGTGTGTTTTCTTGCTATTAAACATATGATACATTCACAAAATTTCTATTTGAAGCGTCCTGCATTTTTTTTCCTTTCACTTGTTTTGAAGTTTATGTGTAAGCATCTGAAAAAAAAAACTGAATTGAACCAACATCTGTGATACAGTTTCTTTTCCTTTTTAAACTCGCTTGCTCTCTCTTTTCAGCTGTTACAATAATAAGCAGGAGGGAATCTTCCTCATCTTTGCTAGACTGACATATTTAACATATTTTATTAGGTGTTTAAGGAAGAGAAATAATTAAATATGTTTTAGATTACATGTAAAAAATTATTAATAAAATCCAGCTTTACATTTTACACACCTCGTCCTAAGCGTCCAGATCTCAACTCTTCATCTCAACAGGATTACCTCAAGAGGTTTTACAGTCTGAATCTGGGAGACCACAGGCCTCCAGTAAGAAGTGTGAGGTCTGCATCCACCATGGAGGAGAAGATCCAAGAAATGCAAAACTTCTTTGGTCTGAAGGAAACAGGAAATATGGACCCTCACACCCTGAATGTGATGAAGGAAGCAAGGTGTGGAGTTCCGGATGTGGACAACTTCGCCTTTTACCCTAATAGGCCTAAATGGAAGAACCACATCATCACATACACGTGAGATTGCATTTTCCATACGTTTCCCAGATTTCACAGCAATCTGCCGTTATTTGTGAATGTAGTCAAATGGCGTAAAAGATTAAAAACTCTGAGAGAAAATATTAACAAGTGTAGTGTACAATCTTACAATATTGTACTATTATTTTAAGTTAAGTTTATTAGTTACTTGACTTCCACATTTCGTTTGTTGAAGCATGTATAGAAAGGGAGTTTGAATGAATAGTTCTGTACTGCAAAGACTCATTGGAACATGAAGTTTTCTTATTGGTTATTTTTCATTTTGCTGGGTTTAGACTTCCTTGTTGTGAATGTATGATGTGGTTTACAGCATAATTCCAGCAACTGTGTGGTGTAATAAGAGGTAAAATTGATATGTATGTAATAAGAATGAATAAGAATGTGAATTCTGGATATGAAGGTTTGAATATGCAGATCGAAGGCCCTGAATAGCACGAGGAATCTTCTTTTTATAGATATAAATCTAAAGCAAATAAACTGTTGATGGCAATAGCATGAAATATAGTAGGAACGCTAAATAATGCTATAATAGCAACGATTAACAATATTATACTGTAGAGTTTATATTCCACTTTTGCAATTAGAAAATAATCTCGTAAATTGCTTAAAATTTCTTTTGACCACCAGAGGATATGCTAGTATTTGTAGCAACATATGTTGAAACATGTTGTTCCTGATGCCTCATGTTTTTCTCAATTGCTGGCATGCAGGATTGCCAGATACACTCCAGACATGAAGAAAGAGGATGTGGAAAAGTCTGTTCGTTCAGCCTTGAAGATGTGGAGCGATGCAACCCCGCTGAAGTTCATCAAAATCAACCATCGAAAAGCTGATATTGTCTTCTCTTTTTCTCGCAGAAGTAACTGTGAAAACGTGTCTAAGGACTTTTAATCGTGACTTTTAATTATGATTAATAAAAATCAGATCCTGTGTTTTCCTGTAGCTCATGGAGATTTCTTTCCCTTCGATGGACCTGGGGGCGTGTTGGCTCATGCCTTCATGCCAGGAATGGGGATGGGTGGAGATGTGCACTTTGATGAGGATGAAACATGGACGGCAGGGACTCAAGGTTTGTCAGTCAAAACATGAATGCAGTTTGAAAGCCCAAAGATGACACTAGGCAAAAATTGGGAATTAAATACATATTCTGAGCCAGACAGAAGCATTCCAGCAGTTTGTAATGAAATAATAACAACTATTTGCAACTGTGTTTCAGGTTACAGCCTGTTGAGTGTTGCAGCTCATGAACTTGGCCACTCACTTGGTTTGACTCACTCTAGAGACCCCTCTGCTATCATGTACCCCAATTACAGACATCAGAGCAATGCCAAGTACTCGCTCTCTAACGATGATGTGAGGGGTATCCAAACTCTGTATGGTAAAGAACAAAACATAAAACATTTGAAATATTGAATTCATAAATCGTTAAACACTGAAATAAAATTCTCAGAGCGTATTATATATTATATACAATGTTTTCTATGTGACTATTTCACAGGTAGGCCCAACAAAAAGATGGAAACCCAGGTGGCTTCAAAAAAATGTGACCCAACATTTCCCCAACTTTTTGATGCAGTAACACTGATTGAAAATGAGATTTGTTTCTTTAAAAACAGGTACAATGTATTGCCACTTAAAGGTGCACAACATCTTAAATAACCTCTCAACAGCAACTCACTTTTCTTGTTTCATTGCAGACACATGTGGATGAGAACAACAAGGACAACTTATTGGAATCGTTTAACACAAGGCCACATTACCACATATTTACCGAGCATCAGTTCTCAGATTGATGCCGCTTATGACATCCCAGCCAAAGGCGTGGCGTACATATTCACCGGTACAGTAATGGGCAGCCTGCAAAGCATCACTTAGACGTTGTCAGCATGACAAGGCTTGATTTCCAGTAGCAGAACACGCAAATTACAGCCTTGTGCAACATAAGTGTTGCAGTTCATGCAAGAGGCTCATTGAGTTTGGCAGGGATTGTGGTACGTTGCTGTTTTTCATAGTGTCCCCAAATCCAGTGACATGGCTGTGTTTTTCCAGGTCATAAGTACTGGGTGGTTGAACAGCTTAAGATGAAAAGTCGCGCTGGCTCCATTTACGAGTACGGCTTCTCTTCCAGAGTCAGGCGGGTTGATGCTGCTGTGCATGTCAGCGAATACGGGAAAACAATGTTCTTCGTAGGAGAGTTTTATTACAGGTAACTTTTTAAAGTGCCGCTTTACAGTTAGAATTGTTCTCTGTTCTGATTTATACTTTAACATGATGAAAGTCACAGGACAACCTGACCTGTATATGGCTGATTATAGCTGGAGCTAAACTGACCCCAACCTCATTGTTATTTCTGCCATTAATCGATAAGTTGTTTGGTCTGTAAATATCACACACTAGCTTAAATCACTAAGCTTCTGTCTAGTCTAAATTGAACTACATTCAGTTTACAAAAATATAAGCAAAAAGAAGCAACAAATATAATCAGCATATAATAATCAACGGTTAATTCTGGCATTAAGTAAATGATGTTTTTGCTTTAAATGTCTTTGACATTGCCACACTAAAAAATGTACTAATGTTTTTCATATATTTCAACTTTATATATTTGAATGATCAGGTATGATGAGCACAATAGGAGAATGGACCCTGGCTTCCCCAGACTCATCCGAAACGATTGGTCTGGAGTCCCCAGAAGGGTTGATGCTGCATTTAAGTTACAAGGTAAAAAAATAAAAAGGAAAAAAAGACTCAGGAAGTTCAAAATGTGGACCTTAGCAGCCAGCTGCAAATAGAGTACAACTGAAATAGAAGTTGTAATTTCTTTTTTCATTTTTTTAAAACCGAGTTTAGGTTTAGGTAGTAGACGGGTGGAGTTTACCACACCAAACACACTTTGAAACACCATCTAGTTTCAGGAACGATATAAATTTGACAAGTAGAAATAGAATACTATTCAGAGGCAAACATGGCTGTGCACATGCCAGGCAATCACACTCCACTCACTCACACTTAAAGGATCTACAGGAGCCATGTCTCACGCTCTGTTTTACTTACTGTTTCATTCTCACTTAACATGTGGGTGGATTTTGGCACCAAAGCTCTGTATGCTTTAGAGGGGGGGAAATCATAGTGTGAGCTGAGATACATCCACTCACTGTTTTTGTATGATTTTCTTTTCACAGGTAGCATCTTTCTCCTCTGTGGAACAAAATCCTACCAGTATGACTTCAGACAAAAACAAGTGGTGAATGTAATTCCAGGAAAGTCTTGGCTGGGATGCTGAATTGAAACAGACGTGAGAAAGACAGCGAGAATTCCTCAGTTATAAAATTACAAAAAACCCTCTGAATATGTTAAGCTAAGATAACCATGTAGCGGTATAGTAGTTGTGCTACATTTTTTAAGCATATGTGTACTTGTATGTGAATTATACTAACCCTATCTCTGATTATACTAATCCTGTGTCTCATTCGTTGCTGTTGTACATTGGTAGTAATACTTCTTAATCTGTGCATGAATATACTAAGTACTTATACTGTGAGAGTCAAATGTAAGGTGTACATTTTTGTCAGTACTCTACACGTATTCAAACCCATGTACTCAAATCTTCTTTCAAAATGTACATCCAGTTAAATTACACCTTCAGGAAACCTCTAAAAAGCTTACCAGTGAACTCAACAGGATGTTTGTTATTAAACTCACCTCAATAAAACAGAATATTTGTGAAGTGCCCCACGACTATCTTTGCAATGCTGGAATCTTACATATTCTTATTAGCAAAAACAATATGCAAATACCCCAAAAAGTGCAGGGGAAAGGCTTTTGTTCTAAATTGCTCTTAAGATTTGTTGCAAATGACAGCCTCTCAATGCACACTAGTGACGCTCACGCTACATTAAACATAATTGTATTAATTAAAACACAAAAATATTGATTGAATGTTCAATATAAAAACACAAAAATGTTGGCAAATGCATTATTTTTTCTTGATAGAGTGGTTTATGCTTTAATTCGATGGTTTTGGAAACATAAGCCTCATTTAATTGGATGCTCCCGCCTGCAGCAGCTTTAGCACACTGTACCTATACCCCCTCCCAAAAAATAGACAAAATAATGAGGAAATTTGGGATAAAACTATTTAAGCGTCTCTCTCAAAATGACAACATCAGCACAAAAACATGATCTAAACAACCTTTTTTAGCAGGAAGATAAAACGGATCATAACAGCTCCTCCCGCTGTGTTATCAGAGGGGCCGCTCAACTCCTCTTTTTTCTCCACTGTGGTAGCTTTTCCTTTTTTACTGTGCGTTCTTATTGATGTTTTATCAGAACAATATGCACCTCAGACTGTCGCGGCTGCCCTTTTAAGAGGATAATGGATAGCAGACAGAAAAGAAGATGTCTCTGTTTTTGAATAGTACTGCTGGGCTGTTTATCCCTGTCTCATGGAGTGTTTACTATAGTGCCTGAAGATTATCCTTGAAGGCAAAAACATTAGCAAAGTAATGTGATGTAAAAATGGGTTTTATTTATTATAAAATAAATCTGTCATGATCAGTCTGGCCGGACTCAAACGGAGGACTCGGGAAGGAAAGTTCAGTGAGTTTATTTACAGTGTTGGTGCAGATAGTGCTATATGGTCTTTTTGAAGTGCTCAGTTCGAAAGTCCCAATATGTACAAAATCCAATAGAAGGAAGGTTCTGTGAATCCAGGTCCCCGATCCTCTGAGTCTCCCCAGCAGAAACTCCACCAAGTAACAAACACTGTCTCTGAACTCCGCTGGGCTGTTGTAGGCACAGAAAGAGAGACGGTGGAGAAACACAGGAGGACTGTGACAACATTATAGTAATCATATAAAAAAAATCATCTTCCATTTCTTCCTGTGTAAATTGTCTCAGCTCATTGTTGTGATGTCTTAAATGTGACGCATCACCTTTTTCATCTCACATCTTCACTCATTAATCAATATTTCAGTTACTTAGAATTTTATATTGTACAGAAATATGACGTGGACTGGCAAAACTGACAAAGCCGTTGTAATGATAATACAGTGACTTCAGAGTCACTAAGTAAACTTCTACTTCACATCACTCTTATTGATGTGGCACACTTGAAAACAAACAGGAGCTGCCCAAACTAGAAATGTCCCCACTGAATTTGAAACAGGTAAACAATGTTACAGCAAACATGCAATCGTCTTCAAGGGCGGATGTTAGGAATTCATTTGGGAATGTATCTTTGTTATGGTGTTAGTGGGTTATAAGGGTGTTGATGCCAAATGATCCCCTGGTTTATGGGATTATCTTTGGTGACACACACCCTTTCATAGGACCTGGAGGCTCACACAACTTCTGACAACAGGAGAGGACGCTAAGTTTCAGAATATGTGATACATATAGTATTGTAACAGTCTTGAGTCCCCACTCTTTTCTTTATATTTTGCTAGGGTAAATAGGAAACTGGTACAGTGATTGATTAAAACATATATATTTCACATATTTTATTCTTAACAAAAAAGAAAAAAAAGCACAATTTCATTGTACGTGTACAATGAGAATAAAGGGCTATTCTATTTATTCTATTCTATAAGGCAAAAACAGGATGTACAATTCTACAATTTCTACAGTTTCTCTGCCCTCTTTAGGTATGACAACATGCAACTAGCAGGACTGATATGAGTTGCATATATCAACATGCAGTGACACAGCAAAACATTGGGAAACAATTTAAGCTGCTGTGTTTTTTCTCGATCGTGTCTGAACTGTTACGTTGTGAAACGCTCACATGCTTTGCTCAGATGCTGCAATTTCGGAAATAAGACCACACAGTTTGTAAAGCCACATAAGACGAGCTCCAATAACGGAAGAAGCCTGAGTCACCGTTTTGAACATGGATATGGATAAATTAAGGATTTTATAGTTTAGTGTTTCATGTGTTATGGTTGAGCCACAGAGCAAGAACAGGCCTATGAGGTGATCCAGTACAAATGATACAACTCACAAGAGTAGGAGACCTTCAAATGGTTAGTTACCAAAAATTCTCCTCTGAGTTTTAGCTTTACTGCCAAAAGTCAAAATATCTGTTACTAAAATTTCTGACACTCCAGTGCAGTGGAAGTGTGTACCGTTGATTTCATTTATGCACAACAGCAAATCCCCACTCTCAGTTTGTCCTCTGATAATTGTCAAAAAGTTGTTCAATTTACAGTACGATCTATAAATTATGCAGACGCACCACAAGGGAAATTTCATTCACTTCCACTGAATCAGGCACGTCTAAGAAAAAAATATATCTATATTTCACTTTGGTTAGATATCCTTGGTGTATGTACCCTTTAATTTGTAGAAAATATTTGGTTGTCTTAAAGAGAAAAACTATTTAAAAAAAGATTAGAACTGCTTCTAAACAGATTTAAGAGAATGTTGACCATTTTATTGCAATTACGTTTTGATAAAAAACAGGTGGTAGTGCTGGTGTAATTTGGACAGGAAATGCTGATCATGTTAGATGTTCTAATCTCCAACAGTCAGGAATATTTAAACATGCAAGATGTCCTTGTAATTGGTGATTCATTTTCAGCACATAAAAACAATCACGCAAACATCAAATAAGTCTCAACCACACAAGCCATCATGAAGAATGGGTAAAGACATTATCTGAAAACGCAGAGAGAAATACTGTTTGTGCACATCTCAATCTAAAACAGCTGCTGGAGCGGAATCTTGTAAGGAGTTCAAGTATGGTAGCCATCTCTAAACACAGTACCTTAACATAGAAGGTCATGCCATTCAAATTACTATAAATTTGAGTTACAGCAAGATGTTTCCTTGTCAGACATGAGGTGTATCATTGTTACAGCCTTCTTGGTAATCTATGTCAAAAAGCACTCACCTCTGACTTTTTAATCACAATAAGCTGCTGCCCCCCAAAAAAATCCACTAATTATATTTCATAGTGGTAAAGTTTTTTCTCATCTACTTCCTTGACATGCTGGGAAAAAAAGGAGCAGGATATATTTTGAAAAGGTACTACGGCCATTTCCACACCTGACAACTATTTTGTAACTATTTGCAGCGGCGTAGTAGTTTTAAATCAGCATATATTAAATGCCTCACATTTGACCTAAAACACTACATTAAAAAAAAAAAAAGCACAGAAGCCAGAAAGAATTGCTGCATTGTTAACTCTCCATCTCCCTCAGAGTTAACAATGCAGCGTCTTCTTTCTAAATCTGTAGGTTAATAGGACTTTGGAGCGGGATCTTAAGGGATGGGGCGTGGCCAGGATTTTTGCTCGAGGCGCCATATCAGCAGGCCAAACAAATGCTTGCTGTGTGTGGACACACAGACACGCATACACGTTTACACACACAAACCATCATATAGAAGAGAGATTTCTGAATAGGGATTTTGTTTCTGTTTTTTGTTAAAGAGACATGAAAGACCTCAACTTAAGGTTAAGTGTATAAACTTGAACTTGAAACATCTTTATGATGCAACCGAAAGAATCGTGAATCTGAAAAGCTACATGATTTTTCTGGATTTTATTTTTGTCGACTTATGAAGTTATATATATTGTTTTGTATATTTTTGAAATTTCTTAAGGAGAAGATTGCTGATTGGTCTTAACCAATTACTGTATAAAAGATGAACGACACGACAGCACTTCCTCCCATTGTGCAAAAATGAAGCCAAAATATCCCGCTTGTGGGAGCTGCCATGTTCCACTTTTGGAGCCAGAGTCTGCTCAGTAGTAACTCGTGGCGGAGCGTCTCTGCCCACACACCCACTGGACGTGACCGTGAACACGCCCCCTTACACTTTTTACATAGCCCGGCTGCTCTGTCTCTCATTCTGCAGGGTATGGGTAAAATTTATCATACAAAACATGCAATATGGATTAACGTTACTGCTGAAGATGTGAGGACATCTTATCTCTGAAAAAACAACTGTTAATGAAGCTGGAAAAACACACCCATGTCTTGATCCTTAAAAAAGCATATTAATATATAGTACAAGCCAATCAGAAGTAAGTAGAAGTAAAAGGCTTCAGCCTACTAATATTAGTCAATAAAATACATTCTCTGCGTCAAAAGTGATGAGTTAAGGTGCCCATGGAGGCAAGGGTGCCACCAGGCATTTGGCCCCGGGGTGGACCCAAGTCAGGCTGGAGAGATTATATCTCTTGGCTGGCCTGGAAACGCCTTGGTGTTCATATTCATATTAATATTCTTATTCTTCTATGACAAAAAAGTACAAGTGTTCATTTAAAGAAATAAACAGAACAGTAAGAGATGTTTTTTTTTTTGTTTTTTTCCCTTAGCCGAAGGCCGTATCGTTTGTGACCTGGGAGTTGGATAGTCCTGGCTCAGGGACTTTTTTGGACGCCCTGTGTCACTACTGCTTCTGGCCTCTTGTTGTCTTTTGGTGTGTTTGGTGTGTTTTCAGAGGTTTCACTCAAGGTCATATTGTTCATTTTCTTAACTAGCAGTCGGATAGTGCTTGGCGTCCAAGTTTTTTGGCTGCTCTGTGTCACTGGTGCTTGTCCTGGCCTCTTGTTGTATTTTGGAGTGTTTTCGAAGGTTTTGGTATCACTCGAGGTCGTAACGTCCATTTTCTCAACTAGGTGTTGAATAGTCCTTGGCGCATAACTTTTTTGGCTGCTCTGTGTCACTGGTGCTTGTCCTGGCCTCTTGTTGTATTTCAGTGTGATTTCAGAGCTTTTGGTATTGCTCGAGGTCGTAACATCCATTTTCTCAACTTGGTCTTGGATAGACCTTGACAAAGAACTTTTTTGGATGTTCTGTGTCACTGCTGCTTGTTCTGGCCTCTTGTTGTCTTTTGGTGTGTTTTGAGAGTTTTTGGTATCACTCAAGTTCATATTGTTCTTTTTCTGAACTTGGAGTTGGATAGTCCTTGAAGAAGAACTTTTTTGGATGCTCCGAGTCACTGCGGTTTCTTTTTTCTCAGTGTCTACTCTCATCCTCTTTCTCTCTGGAGAGTAGCTCTCAGAGTTCTTTTTGCTGCCTTTTGAAATCTGACTGTATCGTCTTTTCAACACATTTTTTTCTTCACAGATAAGTCTTTCTTTCCTTGGTGGTGAGCAGCTGTCAGCACTTGTCCTGCAATTTTGTGCAGCATAATCCGGGCCTTGCATTGTCTTGAGTGGAAGCTGGACAAGTGCGTTTGTTTCCTGAACTTGGAATTGGACCATGCTGGACGAAGAACTTTCTTGGATGCTCGGACTCACTGCTGTTTCTTTCTTCTCTATCTCTATTCTCATCCTCTTTCTCTCTGGAGAGTAGCTCTCAGAATTGTTTTTGCTGCCTTTGGAAATCTGACTGTATTGTCTTTTCAACACAGTTTTTTTTCTTCACAGATTCGTCTTTTTTTCCTTGGTGGAGAGCAGCTGTCGTCACTTCTGCAATTCTGTGCAACATAATCCGGGCCTCGCTTCCTCTTGAGTGGAAGCTGGAAATGTGTTTCATCAGAATTTGGCTCTGGATTTTGGTGGTCCATTGTAGTAAAGCCAGCGTAAGCTTGTTGGCTTTTGCCGTGTTTACTCTGAGACATGTCAGAGTGTTGATGAAGTGACTGTCTTAAAGATTCAACTATTTTAAAATTTTTCTCAGGCGTACCTTTGAATGCTGCAATCTCGAGTGTTACAAGTAAACGGACTGACAGTTTGGGCTTCTTACCCGGATTTAAGGATTCACAGATCAAAGGCATGTTATGACATGATGATGTCATAACATAACGTAACAACAACATTCTTTTTTAAAATTTGATTCTTTTTATTGAATCGAGTTTCAATGAATAGAATAGAATAGAATAGAATAGAATAGAATAGAATAGAATAGCCTTTATTGTCATTGTACAGAGTACAACGAAATTGGAGTGCCACTCCCTTGGTGCAAGTTTCAATAATAAATATAAATGTAAAATATAAAAAGTACAAAAAAAACAATCGTAAGTACTCAAACAATAGTATGTACAATATATACAGGATAGCAGCATTAATATAATGACAGTATGAATAGCAGCATAATATAATGACAGTGACGGTATGGAATAGGTTCAATTGTTTTTGTGCTTATTTACTATGTTGGTAGCTCTGGGAAAGAAGCTATCCCTGAATCTGTTTGTCCTGGTTTTATGTGACCTGTACCGTCGGCCTGACGGTAATAGTTCAAACAGTTGGTTGCTGGGGTGAGAGTGGTCCTTGATGATATTGCCAGCTCTGCTGAGGTACCGAGAGTTTGCAGTGACCTCCAGGCTGGGCAGAGAGCAGCCAGTGATCTTCTGGGCTGTGTTGATGACCCTCTGCAGTACTTTCCTGTCTGCAGCTGAGCACCCTGCATACCATGTTGTTATGCCGTACGTTAGGATGCTCTCTATGGTGGCTCTGTAAAATGTCACCAGCAGCCTCTCCTCCAGGTTGTTCCTCCTGAGCACTCTCAGAAAGTGGAGACGCTGCTGGGCCTTTTTAACCACCGCTGTAGTATTTGCAGTCCAGGAGAGGTCATCAGATATCTGCACGCCCAGAAACCTCATGGAGTGTACCCTCTCCACACAGCTCCCGTGAATGTAAAGTGGGGCCGGGTCTGCTCTGCCCTTCCTGAAGTCCAAGATAAGTTCTTTAGTTTTCGTGGTGTTCAGTTGGAGGTTGTTAACTGAACACCACTCAGTCAGTCTGTTGACCTCATCTCTGTAGTCCGACTCATCCCCCCTTGAGATGAGTCCAACCACTGTGGTGTCATCCGCGAACTTTATGATGGTGTTTGAGAGATGGGTAGGGGAGCAGTCGGATGTGTAGAGCGTAAACAGGAGGGGACTCAAAACACATCCTTGTGGAGACCCGGTGCTGAGTGTGATGGTGCTGGACCGGTGGGGGCCGAGTCTGACAGACTGTGGTCTATTTGTCAGGAAGTCCTTGATCCAGAGGCAGATGGGGGTGGAGAGTCCCAGGTGAGACAGTTTCTGGACCAGGATCTCCGGGATGATATGATTGAATGCTGAGCTGAAGTCCAGAAAGAGCATTCTCACATAGCTTCCTCGGTGCTCCAGGTGACTCAGCGCAGTGTGGAGCGCTATGGTGATAGCGTCCTCGGTGGAACGATTTGTCCTGTAGGCAAATTGGTGGGGGTCCAGAGTGGGAGGCAGACCGGCCCTGATGTGCTGACAGACCAGTCTCTCAAAGCACTTCATCACTACAGGCGTAAGTGCAACAGGCCTGTAGTCATTTGGGCTGGCCACAGCTGTCTTCTTGGGACACTCACCAAAGTGAATCGAGTTTTTTGAGTCATTTGATTCACTGAGTCAGTCGACCAGAGAGTGCAAAAAATGTACATTTTCACTCAAACTTAATTTGTTTCTCTTTTCATGTAAATCCTACTGCTAAGATGAATGATTCTAAAAGAAAACAACTAAACAGCAAAAAAGAGCAAAAAAATGTCTAAAATTAAGCAATTTCCTATCAAAATTGCTTAATAAACATTTATTTTATTTTATTTTTTATTTTATTAGTATTTTCCTTAAAAAAAGATTAAAAGCAGAATATCATCACTCATACTGTGAAACACTTAAGAGGTGCAGTACAGTAGTAACAGATAAGTAAAAATGTAAATAAAATAATGGAAAAGGGTTTTTTTTCTAAGTGTAACTTTCGGATTTTATTTTGACGAGCCGTACATGTACACCGGATATCCGGTAAAGTGCTCATCCGTCTTTGGTTCCGATACAAGACTTCTTGATTCTCATATACCTTTACTATGCTACAGTAAAACTGTGATAGATATTCGCTTTTTTTTAACCCAACGTCAAATATGTTCACGAGTTGGACCACACTAGTGAAATATGTATTCTTTCAAGTCTGGATTTAAACACGGAAACTGCTCCTAGCCAATGACTCCTAGCTAGTTGATGTTAGCATTTAGCCGCTCTGACTGTAAACAATGCAATGAGGACGGACGAAGGTTCCGGTTGACACGGAAACTAATAGTGAGGAGCACGAAGTCAAATAAGTGTTTGCTGCAGTTTCATTTGGGTAGGTTTTGCTTGTAGCTGGTCCTTACTGTACCTGATGTTATTGTGCAGAAGTCAGTGTTTGCCTTGCTTAAGGTCTGCAGTGAGGCACGCCTGTAGACTGAAACGCAGCTAGATATTTTCTCATTGACGTTTCTTCGCAGATGCTCATACCCGCCCTCCATGGAATCCCTCAACACGTTTGAATCTGAGATGGAGGCTGATGGACAGGGGAACTACTCTCTGTTTCCTGCTCTGGACAGCATTGCAACTCTGTCTGGCACCACTGAAACTCTAGAGAGGTGATTCAAAATAATCAGATTTATAATACGTCATTTTAAAACGTTACTGTCTACTGTAACTTCATTTATTTTGGATTAAGAAATATAATGCTAGTATTGACATAGATTATAGAATTTCAAGTGTTTTGAATACTCAAGCAGAGTAGAAACCCTCTATATACGAAACCAGTCTATTTACCACCATGTTCAGTTAGGGTACAGCTAAGAGCAGAAGAATCCTCAGATCACTGACAAATTCAAGGAAAGAGAAAATGTGTCTTAGTAAGGTCTTATAGCATCATATACTGCCAGAACAGCTTTAGTGTGTCATGTTTCTAAAATATATTTCATCCTTTAGTGTTCGTCCATACACCATAGTTGATGTGATTCACATAATAATAATCATTATACTCAGTGACCCCATGAGTCCTATGAGCGGAGGCACCGTCAGCATAGAAATGTACTATTATGGGAATTTATTGAAATGCTTCTAAGAAGTCATCACTTCCCAGCACTGTAAGGTTAAAGGGCAATAGACTTTTCCTTTTGTCATTCCTCTGCATAAGCAATATGAACATGTATCCAGATAAAGTGGGTGTGCTTGCAGGAAATTATGCCAAAATTTTAAAGTACAAATAAATCAAGGAGATAACTTACACCAGAGGACACTGATGTTTTATTTCCTGTTTGCAGTGAACCACCCAGCGAAATAGCAGAGAAACCGAACCTGACGTGGCTCGATGCTGCGCAGGTATGGGCCATATATTTGTGACATTTCAGTAACATTCACAGCAGTGAGGGTCTTTTGCGTTTGGTTTTGTAGCAAGTTTTTTTTCTTCTTTCTTTCTCTTACATAGATTGTTTTGGAGGAAGCGGGAGGTCCCATGCACATAAAGGAAATTAAACAGAGAATCATCGACAGGGGACTTGTTCAATCCAAGTACAGTGTTCTCTTCACTTTAACTGTCTAGGTTATTAGAGCATATCTGAAAGTCAAGTTTCATAAGTTTTCATGAGCTTTAGTTGGACAGCATCAGAACAAATTCATGAAAACCAAGAGTGTGCAAGATTGCTGTCTTTCAGTGGGTACAAGGGAGGAGGGAGATATGGTTTTCTGTAATTCACTATGATCCTTTAGACTTTGCTCATCTCGTTGTTCTCTCCTTGGCAGTGCAAAATCAAGCTTGGAAGCCGTCATGTACCGCGAGGTAAGGGAAATGTTTGAGACTCAGCCTCACAGCAGCCTCTGCTGTTGAGTGCAGTAAATTACACCATCACCTGTTGAGTGGATTTGGTGCAAACACCATTTGCATTTCTGTCAGCATCCTTTGTTTTCCCATCCCGCTTCTTTGACTTTTATTTGTTTTGCATCATTTTTTTAACGAGGCAGACATTTCTGGGCTGTAATCGGAACAGACAGTTCTCTGTGCGCTCTGATGTGCGGGCCTTTAAACTGTGATCTTATAATGATTGAATTCATCTAAATTGACCCCCAGCTTGTGTGAATCAAACCCAGCCTTTCCTGCCCCGTGCATTTGGCCTCAGTCTCGCATTATGTTTCAGACACAAAAAGGCAGCAGGAGATTCAAGAGGATTGAAAACAGAAACGGAGTCTTTGCTCTGCTGGTGAGTCATCTGAGATACTAATGGCACTGTTATACCAAACCTAAATATATTATAAGGTGCTGCAAATTTGCATTGCTTTGTATGCCCTGCTGTTGGTTATGGATAAATATGGAAGCCTTTCTTTTCACAAAAGAGCCGGACCCAGAAGTGTAGAGGGATACACAAAACTGTTCTAAGTAATTGAAAAAAATCATATATACAGAATTAAAAGTTCACATTATTACAACTAGCATTTTTGCATTAAGCCTGTGTCTGAGTGAAATAAGCTGAGACAGGGAGTTCAGTTTTGTTTTAATTTCTTGTGCATCTTTTGTTTGGTTGAACTTTTGTTATTTGTCAAAAAGCACTTTTAGTGGAAGCTGCATCTGTGTTTTGTTTTGTTTTTTGTGTACATTTCACCATTCTGAGGAAAGCACAAGCATTAGGCTCAGTGTTGGCTCTGTGTTTCCACAAGCCCCGCTGGTTCAGAAACGTTTTCTCGTTAACGACCAAAACAAGATGAACATCTTTGATTTGCTAGCAAGGGAGGCCCCAGCCGGTGTCTCAGAAAGCACTCTGAATCCTACCACAATGACCCCAACGACGGCCTCCGCTTGCTGCCTTTTATTGGGAAAACAGTTCACACAATACACATCACAGCAAAGCAACGCCCACCATAAAACCCCCCAAATGGTTCTAAGACAAGGCACTATGTGTGTGTATGTGTAAACATCTGTATGCATGTGAGAATGTGTGTGTGTGTGTGTGTGTGTGTGTGTGTGTGTGTGTGTGTGTTTGAGTGAGTGAGTGTGTGTGTGTGTTTCCTCCTGCTGTTTCTAACAACATCCTGGTCATATAGAGAGTAACCCCCCCACACCCAATGTATGGTTCACCATGCATAACACAGTGAAGCCATACAAAGGGCAGGAAGCTTACCAAACATCAAACAATCTTCACAAGGGATGTGTAAAAATTCTCCCCCAGCATAGAGTGGCTGGAGAGGTGGTCAGGGACAAAGGAATGTCTTGACCCTATAGATTGAACTAAGATCTTACAAATTTAAGAAGCATAATGACAAACATTCAACAATTAGACTTAACACTCAGGAACTCGTGCTACAAATGAACAATCCTCTGTCTTTGTCTCCCCTACATCTCTGACCCCTTGCAGACTGATGAGGAGCGGCAACAGGCCCTGCAGGCTTTCACCGCCCAGTCTTTCCTCAGCTCGCCGCAGCAGAATACCATCTCTGGTTCTGGGTCAGGAGTCTCAGCACCCACCTTCCCATCTCCCACTACCTCCTCTGAGCATAAGGCCAAGGGGAAGAGGGGTCCACGAAAGAACCAGAATGAAAAGTATAGGCTCAAGTACCTCCGGCTGCGCAAAGCTGCTCGTGCCATGATATTTGTAAGTAAATGATGTTTCCATAAAAATAAACAGTCTTACATCATGCATATAAACTCACCAGCCACTTTAGTAGGTACACCTGATTACCTAATAATGCAAATCAGCCAATCACATGGCAACAACTGAGTGCATTTAGGCATGTAGATATGATCGAGACATCCATTTTTAATTGAATCTGATTTAGTTGTTGGTGTTGGAGTCTTTTAGAAACTGCTGAGTTTTACAAAGAATGGTGCAAAAAAGTAAAATGTCCAATGAGCAGCAGTTCTCAACATGAAAGTGCTTTGTTGAGGTCAGAGGAGAATGAGCAAACTGCTTCAAGCAGAAAGGAAGGCACTAACTCAGTTAGAACAAAAAAAAGAAATCTGCATTCCTTGTTACAACCAAGGTCTCCAGAAGAGCATTCCTCTACTGTGAATAAGAAAAACAAATTGGCACTACAGTTTGGAAAAACATTGCGTGGTCTGATGAGTCTTGATGTCTTTCTATGGATGGTACGGTCAGAATTTCACATAAACGACATGAAATCATGGATCCATCCTGCCTTGTCTCAACAGTTCGGGCTTCTGGTGGTGTAAGAGGTGTGCGGTATGTGGGATGAGGGCTTTTTTCTGGCACACTTTTGGGCGCTCGTGATCAGTGTGTCCATCTTCTGATGGCTTCTTCCAGCAATATGGTGTTTCATGTCAAAAGAAAGCATAGATTGTCTCAAACTGGTTTCTTGAACATGATGGTGAGTCATGAGACGATGACCTTCTCAGTCACCTCAGTCCTCAGTGTGGTAGAACAGGATATTCACGTCATGGATAACTGTGTAATGCTGTCTTGTCAATATGAACCAAAATCTCTAATGTTTCCTGTACCTTGTTGATTCTGTTATGGAGAATTAATGCTGCTCTGAAAGATAAAGGGGGTCCAAATTTATTAGATACCCCAAAAGTGTCTAAGTGTAGACTAGGACATGAAAAGTATGTTATCCAATCTGACCACACCGAGGTGTAATTTTGCCAACAGGAAAATGCAGCTCTCTGTGATGAAGTTGCTCACATAGAAGAAAAGTTTCTGAGAGCAAAGGAGGAGCGGAGGTGAGTACAGGTGACTGCTGTGTGACATGCGGAATGATGTGCTTTTGCTCTAATGGCACATGGTATTCATTCATTTTTTTATTTTCAGGTTCTTACTAAAATCCTTGTTGCAATACCAGTCTCTGTCAGAGGGGGAGCTACTGCCCACACCCAGCTCAAGCGCTCATCTACCTTTACCACCAGTGGCATTGTCCTCAGGTCCTTCTGGGGCTTCAGGTCTGTCCACTACTCACAGTGTGTCATCAACAGTGCCAACAGGCGAAGAGGGAGCACTTAAAAAACCCAAAAAGGAAAGGAAGGAGCGGGGGAGGGAGAATGGAAAGGATGAACGTGAGTGTTACGATCAAATATTTATTAAGACAGAAAATGACATCCTTGTGTTGCTGTATACAACTAAATTGTGTTGAAATTGGGCTTTTAGTTCCAAAGAAGATGTCCAAGAAGAGAAAACTCGCAGATGGCTCAAGGAAGGTGGTGCAACCCATCCCTCTCGACTCTTCTGGCCGTCCTGTCTTTCCCATAGTACTGGGAGGTTTGACAGTCTACAGTCTGGGCGAGGTCAGTGTCTCAGTGACAGTAAACCTCTGAGCTGAGGTTTTAAAGTTCCAATCTTTAGCATAAAGTGAGCTTTAGAGGACACAGTCAAGCCTCTCAAAATACTGATGACTGAATCCTTCTTGTCTGCTCTCCAGATCATCACAGACAGAATGCTGTTTCATGACGAGTGTGCCATCTACCCAGTGGGCTTCTGCAGCACGCGCATCTTTGCCAGCATGAAAAACCCCGAGCAGCAGTGCCTCTACACCTGCCAAATCAAGGACGGGGGAACAGGCCCACAGGTCAGTTCTCATCTCACATGCAAGTTTTGATACATGTTTATATAAATTCGGTTTACTTTTAGGTGAACACACGACACTAAGATTAAGATTTGTTACTTTAAACAATTATTTTTTCCAAACACCCTCCATCTCCAGTTTGAGATCGTGCCTGAAGAGGACCCTCAGAATGCGATCGTGGCCTCCTCCGCCCTGACGTGCCATGCCAATCTACTGAAGGCCATCGCGTCTGTGAGGTAGCACAACTTCACCGCCACATTCTGAACAAATGAGCAAACATGACAAAGCTTTTGTCTTCCAGTCACTTAACCTGCTTGTACAACTTGAATTAGTTTTGGTCACCTTCAGTTAAAATAAATCCTTCTGCACATTCTTCTTAGTTCCAAGTCCATGGTGTCGATTGTTCCATCAGGAGCAGACTTCTTTGGCTTCTCTCATCCCACCATCCAGAATCTCATCCAGAGTTGTCCCGGAGCTCGCAAGTGTAGCAAGTAAGTGCATATCTGCCAGTGTTGGGGAGTAACGGAATACATGTACCGCCGTTACGTATTTAAAATACAAAATATGAGTAACTGTATTCCGTTACAGTTACCGTTTAAAAAGGTGGTATTCAGAATACAGTTACTTTGTTGAAATAAATGGATTACACTGCGGTACTTCCCTGTTTCATATTGTCGCGGGTCAGGACTGTTTGGGTTTTGTTTGACAGCTACGTTCTGTTGTTCCAGGCGGCAGCGTTACGGTTGCCATGGTTACAGGGCGACGCTCTCTCTCTCTGTGACTGTGTGTTTCCTGGGTGAGAGAGCGCCTTTTCGTTGTTGTTGTTGTTGTTGTGCTAAGCTAACAGGCAGAATGCTACAAGCATAGCTCTAAAGAATGTAGCATCATGGGCAGTATAGTCCGTGCTGCAGGGAGAATGCACTGCCATACACCTTATGGGTCTGTGAGCGCGAGGAGGGAGAAAAAGGGGAGTGGAAAGGTACGAGTTGTCATCGAGGAAAAACGGGAGCTGGAAGCATGTAAATATAATAATAACCACTGCAGCCTAGAAGAGAGCCTGACGAGCCCAGTTGTAAGTAAGCTATTAAGACTCGACTGTACACCGTGTTCGTGTTTTCCTCCGAAAACAATAAGTTCCGTTGGAGCAGCCTTTCAACGCCTCTCTCTGTCTCTGCTAGCAAAGTTGACCCACACAACAAAGTAAAGCTAGTTTTCGGCTACGAGCCGACAGGGACCCCGCCGTATTAGTCAGAGGTCCCTTTACTACAGTTCGGAGTCGCGGACCTTCAGTAATAGTAATAAATCACACAGCAATAGTACTACATTCACGGTGTTGTAAAAAGCCTGATAATATATTAAGTAATCCAAAGTATTCAGAATACGTTACTGTCATTGAGTAACGTAACGGAATACGTTACAGAATACATTTTGGGGCATGTATTCTGTAATGGAATACATTTTAAAAGTAACCTTCCCAACACTGATATCTGCTCCCTAACAATGGATTCTCAGCTTGATATATTCAGCTTTTCTAGGTTTAGCTCACTTGCATTATAGACATCTTAAAAATGTCTTTATAGTATTTATGTTTTGTTTTTGTTTTTTAAAATTGTTTATTTAGCTACAGATGGATCCGTTTTGAGGTGTGTCGCCCCGGCGATGGCCAGGTCCCTCACAGCCTATCAGAGGATGATGCCTCAATCAACTTTGAAGCGTTCCAGAGGCACCACGGCTTTGAGAACATCAAGACAGAGCATATCACAGGCATGTACTTTCCATTAAAGTGACAGATGGGTTTACTGTACAGTGAGTCACAGGTTGGTTGTGTGGGGGGGGGGGGGGGGGGGCGGGGTCGTCATTGGTTGGGACACAAATCAAAAACTGTGTCAACAGCTGCTGTCTGAACAAGGCAGATGACTCAGCTGTACTTTGCTCTGCTGGAGTGTGTTTGTTATTCATCACAGATGTTACACCTTGGATTTTAAAGCAGTTTTGTTTGTTTTGCCAGCGCTGACATGATGATTACTCAGCGTGACAATGACGATGACTTCTCTATCTCCATCTTCCCTCAGGACAGACACCACAGTCTCCTAGTTTATCTCATCAGCATCACCTCACCTCCCCCACCATGAAGGCTTCGACCTCATATTTCAGCTCCTGATGCTCTGTGCCGGAGCACCTCTGAAATCAAGGCCATACCTGAGCTTAGTTGTTGTAAATATTCCTTGTAAATTACAAGATGGAGCATATTTTTTTTCCCTCCACCAGGGGGCCTGGGCTTTCTTTTCAATGTGGCTTTTTGTTAGTTAGGCTCTCTTTAAACTTCAATAAAAGTCGGTGTTTTCATGTTGATTCAATTGATTGATTGTGTTTTGCCAAATGGTAAATGGCCTGTGTTTGTAGCGCTTTACTTAGTCCCTAAGGACCCCAAAGCGCTTTACACTACATTCAGTCATTCACCCATTCACACACACATTCACACACTGGTGATGTGAAGCTACATTGTAGCCACAGCTGCCCTGGGGTGCACTGATAGAGGCGAGGCTGCCGGACACTGGCGCCACCAGGCCCTCTGACCACCACCAGTAGGCAACGGGTGAAGTGTCTTGCCCAAGGACACAATGACCGAGACTGTCCGAGCCGGGGCTCGAACCGGCAACCTTCCTACAAGACGAACTGCCAACTCTTGAGCCCCCAAATAAAAAAGTAACATTTTATAATTAGGCACACTACAACATGAGTCACAAGTCCCCAGTAATTAAATAGAATTTCAAAGTATTTTATTTGATCTTACAATGTCATTATATTTACAACGTTAAAGTGTAAAGTTAGGTAAGGTGGGAACAAGTCAGGTTTTTACATAAGTAAATTTAAGTAATAAAAGTAATTTTTGGTAATACATGAGTACATGAGTAATTTTAAGTATTGCATAACTTCAGGTGTTTTACAGGAACAGCAACACAAATTATACAGTAAATATTGAAGTACTGCATAAGTAGTTTAATTAGTGTGTAATTTCTTGTTAGTTTTGCAATAATTCACCGTCTTACGTTGTAAACACACTGTACTTTTTGTGGTGCAGGTTATATCATGGACCTAAATTCCAGATATTTTACAGGAAAGGACACTGTGTTTTTTTCCTTTTCAAAGTTATGTTTGAAATGTCATTGTGAAGGGAAAAATGAGAGTTGGCTCCAACATTACAAGGTTTCATAGAACTGCAAATTTTGAAGACATTTATTTTTTCTTGTAAGTTGGTAAGAGAGAACACTTTATTATACCGTTACTATTGGTAAAATAAAAGGACAGATGAATACATCATACACATCAGCATAATGATTATTAGATAAAGATGTTTTTTTTTCCCGTGATGTAGCCTGCATCCTGAAAAATACAGAATATTTACATGAGATGGAGACCTGTTTTTCTGTAAAATTACCATGAAAATGCACAATACTGAAAATTACTCACAATGTAATTATTTTTTTGTTTTTTCTTCTTTTTTTTCAGAACCCCCCTTTATAGGTAGTGTGCATACCTTTATTTATGTGTTACTTTATGACTTTATTTATTTGTAGGTAAATATACTTTGTTGTAATTGAAAAATACATTGAAATTTTGTTTTAATACAGTGAAATTATACCTTTAATCACCAGTGTTATCCCCTCAAAAAAGAATTGAGTGTGTGCTGGTGACATATAATAAAATATTAAAGCAACAAGTAAATAAGCATTAAAGTGAAAGGTTCACATTATTAGAGAAAATCAAGAAAAGCTTTGAACTTGGTACTTTTCAATTTGATCATCAGTGCTTTCGGGACTGACAGGTCTGCCATAATAATGTGAAATCCATGCAGACTTTGGCCACATTGAATTAACTTTTTTATATATTGTCTGTGGTTATCACTAAAACCTGTCACCTTTATAGTCTGTTCTGTCAGCCGCAATACAAATGTATAAAATAGAATTGGCACCAAATCACGACTAAGTATTTACTGATTTTGTTTACTGTGCAACACAAGTTACCATGGTGATCAAGCCAAAATATAAGAGCCTGTTTTGTGACATTGAAAAATCTGACTTGCAGCTCAGGTCAAGTTAATCTTCCTTCAAAGTACACCTCTTGGCTTTCTACTGTATGTGAAAAATAGCTGTGCTTTATTTTGAAGCCTGAGCTCCAGCAGTTGTTTCAGTTTTATTGCTATAACGTTACTTACTAATTGCGAGTTGCACAGAAAACCATGTGAAAATACAGGGATTGCAGAATTATTAGGCAAATGAGTATTTTGTCCACATCATCCTCTTCATGCATGTTGTCTTACTCCAAGCTGTATAGGCTCGAAAGCCTACTACCAATTAAGCATATTAGGTGATGTGCATCTCTGTAATGAGAAGGGGTGTGGTCTAATGACATCAACACCCTATATCAGGTGTGCATAATTATTAGGCAACGTCCTTTCCTTTGGCAAAATGGGTCAAAAGAAGGACCTGACAGGCTCAGAAAAGTCAAAAATAGTGAGATATCTTGCAGAGGGATGCAGCAGTCTCAAAATTGCAAAGCTTCTGAAGCGTGATCATCGAACAATCAAGCGTTTCATTCAAAATAGTCAACAGGGTCGCAAGAAGCGTGTGGAAAAACCAAGGCGCAAAATAACTGCCCATGAACTGAGAAAAGTCAAGCGTGCAGCTGCCAAGATGCCACTTGCCACCAGTTTGGCCATATTTCAGAGCTGCAACATCACTGGAGTGCCCAAAAGCACAAGGTGTGCAATACTCAGAGACATGGCCAAGGTAAGAAAGGCTGAAAGACGACCACCACTGAACAAGACACACAAGCTGAAACGTCAAGACTGGGCCAAGAAATATCTCGAGACTGGTTTTTCTAAGGTTTTATGGACTGATGAAATGAGAGTGAGTCTTGATGGGCCAGCTGGATGGGCCCGTGGCTGGAGGGTAATGGGCAGAGAGCTCCAGTCCGACTCAGACGCCAGCAAGGTGGAGGTGGAGTACTGGTTTGGGCTGGTATCATCAAAGATGAGCTTGTGCGGCCTTTTCGGGTTGAGGATGGAGTCAAGCTCAACTCCCAGTCCTACTGCCAGTTTCTGGAAGACACCTTCTTCAAGCAGTGGTACAGGAAGAAGTCTGCATCCTTCAAGAAAAACATGATTTTCATGCAGGACAATGCTCCATCACACGCGTCCAAGTACTCCACAGCGTGGCTGGCAAGAAAGGGTATAAAAGAAGAAAAACTAATGACATGGCCTCCTCGTTCACCTGATCTGAACCCCATTGAGAACCTGTGGTCCATCATCAAATGTGAGATTTACAAGGAGGGAAAACAGTACACCTCTCTGAACAGTGTCTGGGAGGCTGTGGTTGCTGCGGTTGCTGCTGCACGCAATGTTGATGGTGAACAGATCAAAACACTGACAGAATCCATGGATGGCAGGCTTTTGAGTGTCCTTGCAAAGAAAGGTGGCTATATTGGTCACTGATTTGTTTTTGTTTTGTTTTTGAATGTCAGAAATGTATATTTGTGAATGTGGAGATGTTATATTGGTTTCACTGGTAAAAATAAATAATTGAAATGGGTATATATTTGTTTTTGTTAAGTTGCCTAATAATTATGCACAGTAATAGTCACCTGCACACACAGATATCCCCCTAAAATAGCTAAAACTAAAAACAAACTAAAAACTACTTCCAAAAACATTCAGCTTTGATATTAATGAGTTTTTTGGGTTCATTGAGAACATGGTTGTTGTTCAATAATAAAATTATTCCTCAAAAATACAACTTGCCTGATAATTCTGCACTCCCTGTAGTTGCTATGCTTTTCCATGTATGGGATACATATTGCCCAGGTATTTAACTGGTACATTACAGCTAAGTTTTTTCGTCCAGTTTATGCTCGCATTTAGCAAAACATGTTTCTGTATTTTGTTCTTGTTTTCAGGAGAAGTGTTGGATTTGAATGCAACACATCAGACATTTATTTGTGCAGACTTTTAGTCAAAATGACTTGTCTTGTAAATTTCAATTCACAGTGTGTTAAAATAAACATTTGCCATCCTTTTCTACATTCACACAGTGCAGTAATTATCTGCAAACTATACATTAAAAAAAAGCAATTATCCAGAAAACCTTGAAGTAGATATAATCATTTCATTCCTAGATGCACACATACTTTATTTTCTTCATGGGGACATCTGAATTGGACTCCAAGCTAGCCAAAACAAATCTATTACATTAGCAGTGTTAGTCTAATAGCATTACTTTACATTCCAGTGGGATGAGACACTTAATGATGGGACACTTAAGTGAATAAATGAATGTGACTGTCTGGCTGTGACAGCGGTAAAAAGGAAGTTAAATGCAGTCAAGGTACATATATTATCCAGATAGCACTAACTGAGACTATTGCTTAGGGATTCAGAGTCCACCCTGTGACATTTATTTATTACTAGCACAAATGCACAGAGATTTCCAGGCTCTGAAGTGTTTTGCAATGTGTTTCTCATTCAAACTGCTAAACTTGCAATTAGTGGAAATGCTAACTCACACCTATATCGCTGCCAGTCCTACCTCAAAGACCTTTTTGGAGCACGTGACAGAGGCTGCCTGAACATACTGAATACTTAAGTGGTAGCAGTTTCTTTGGGGAAACGTCCGATGATGGGCATCATAAACCTCGGATTTGGGACACAGAGTCAGTCTATAGGCTACGTCCTACTCATCTCGGGGATGGATTGTGGAAAAAAAAAATACAGTGCAGGACTAAAATTTTTTAATGTTTTTGAAAGAGTGCCATGCTAAGATCACAAGAACAAGTCAACACATCAAACAGTAACCAAAAGCAGAGTTCAGAGGAAAATGGAAAATCCCTGTTTAGCTTTTTGTCAGAGAAAAAATGTCCTTAGATGTTAAAGTCATGCCAGAGACATACCGTGTCCTGGCAGCATATCAGGCCACAACCATGAGAAATGCTTTAATGACCCACTGAATGCTTGAGCAGGAGCTTCTTAAAAGTAATCAAGTCAAACTGTGTGTCGTACTTGTAGTAAATAGCGCACACCTTCTTCCCCACACTTTTCAAGTGTAGAGTTGGTTTCACATGCAGACACATCTGTTGTGTTGTGTTGTATTTTAGTGATTTCAGTTATTATTTTACCTGGCCAGTATAAGACAAGATGCGTGCTTATTGAATGTGCAATAGTGTGCAAAATTGTGTTTGCTATCATCTGTAAAGCCAGGATGTTAGTCTCTAATGCATAAACACAGTGTGCTCTTATTTGGAGGTGAGGCAAAATATGCATACACAGCAAAATGGAAAAGTCTGCTCATCCCTCTTCCAGTTGTATTTTCCTTAATAAGCATGTCTACATTTTAGACTTTGTACTTTTAAATATTAAAATGTATGAGATGATGATTATGAGACGTCTTATTAGTCGAATTACTCATGATGCAGATGAAGATTTTCTCACACTTTTGTGCCGTTAAATGCTGTAAAGTCAGGAATACTTGAAGACCAGAATCTACAGCTCAACGTGAAATCAGTGTTGCTCTATGGTACAGAATATTGGAAGATGACAAAAGCTGCCACCAATAAGATGCAGAACTTCATCAACAGCTGCCCAAGCAAAATTTTGGAGACCTTTTGGCCAAAGATCTGTAATCACGACCTGTGGGGGAAAAGCAAAGCAAGTAGCTATACAGGTAGAAGATGCATTAGACATACACTGAGGAAACCGGGCAACAAGATCACCAGACAAGCCCTGACATGGAGCCCACAAGTGAGGAGAAGAAAAAGAGGTAGGCTAAAGAAAACATGGTGAAGGGACCTCTGAAAAGATATCGAACAGGATACTTGGCACCAGATTGAGAAAATTGCTCCAGGCTGAGTGTGGGACAGGCAGTATTTGAACAGGAAGTAAAACTTCAAATTGATTTCAGTTTTTCAGACAGTGCTGTGGATGTTTAGACCAACCCTATGGCGACACTGAAAGTGCAATGTATGTTTAGTGTGTGTGCAGAGCAGGTGAGCAAAGCAGAATGCGTCTTACTGAGCTACAGACAAACAAACATGCTTAACTTGTCTTTTGGCCCCACCGCAGCATCATGAAACTTTTAGTTTTCATTTATTTAGCATCTACAAACTACATTACTAAGAAATCGCAAGCTGCAACTGGTAAAAATGTAAGTGTTCAATGTTTGTGAACACATCATGGAAGGAGGGGCTGGAGCCAGCTACTATAGGTCCAGAGACAGGGTCCACCCTGGACTGGTCACCAGTCTGTTTTAGGGTTAACACAAAGAGACAAACCAATACACGAACTGCGATCAAGTAAAATTACCAAATCAATGCGATACAAATTTTTACCCAAATGCAATTGATTGATTCAAAACTTTACAATCACTGCCTGAATGCCCTCACAGCAGTTACATAATAGAAGCTCTAAAGCAAAAGTGAGGTATCACCATACCTGCTGCTGTCAGGTCCACTTAGTTTGACTTCTGTTTCCATTCAGTAGAGATGTCAACAACGTGCTGTACTTACCGTTTGTCACAGTGAATGGTGAGATTTGCTTCATTTGTTTCATTAATCCTGACAAGGAGACGGTAACCTGTGCAGCCTCAGGGCCATATCCTCACAGCACAGCTCTCTCTGGAGACTTCTACAACACCATGTGGTCTCCATAGTGAACAAAATGAAAGAAATTATATTTGACCCTAAAGGTATATGGGTACATGACCCAGTGGTGTTTAAGGCTGTACAACAGAGCAGGTTAGCTCATATAGGTATTTGGGCATCTATATAGATACATGTTTTAAATGGGAAGTTTATGTTGATTTTTATGTTAGAAATTAACAAACAGACTTCATTTTCAATGCAGCACTGAAAGGTTTGCTATTTGGGATGGCAGTCCGGCTTGACTCACTTGCAGTAAAAACAAAATCTAACATCTTTCCTAAATTATAGGAAAGAGTATCAGTCTCTCCAGTCAAAATATGAAATAAATGTGATTCATCACATTTATAAAATTGCCAGTGATCCATCCCATATATTTTTCCAGAGTATGAGCTACTATCCTCAGGGAAATACAGGAAGGTAATGACCAGGGGTCTCAAACTTAAATGAGCTGTGGGCCACTGCTGGCACTGTCATCTCATTGGAGAGCCTCTTTAGTGTTTAAGTAGTACAAAAAACAAACAAACAAACAAGAAAACACCCTCAAATATTTCCGAAAATGAAGTGTTTTGTTTTTTTAAATTTCAATTTACCCTGGGGCAGACCCAGGACACGCTGGAGAGATTATGTCTCTCGGCTGGCCTGGGAACACCTTGGTGTTCCCCTGAATAAGCTGGAAGAGGTGGCTGGGGAGAGGGAGGTCTGGGCTTCTCTGCTTAGGCTGCTGCCCCCGCAACCCGGCCCCGGATAAAGCGGGAGAAGATGGATAAATTTCAATTATTGTGTAACAAGACAAAACTGCAATTGTGAACGCAATTTTTTTTTCTCACTGAACTGAAGCGTTTCATTGAACTACCAAATAAACAAGTTGTTACTCTCTTTCTGGCTGCTATGATTTTGTTTATATTTGACAAAATAAAAATGCAGACATAAGTGTACACATTAGTTTTTGACTGCTAGTGAAAATTGTTTTCACAAACAACTCTCTCACTGAACTAACACAGCCAATCCCTCAACATGTTTGTACTCTCTGCTCATATTAAATCATTTTTTGCTTTTTAAAGAACTTAATTTAACACTGCACTCAACAACAAACAAATCCTCCCTAACAGAAAAAGTAACTTCAAGGGCCAAATCGCATTATATTTCCTCACGTCAATATACGGGCTGCAAGTAGGGGTGACGTGGGCCGCTAGTGGCCCCCGGACCACAAGTTTGAGACCCCTGGTTTAGAGGAAGCAGCTCCAAAACTAACTGCTATAAACTCTCATTCCCTCTCATTTCTTACATATACAAATAAGGATTTAGTGCCACATCAGCATGTACTTTAATGTATCAAACAAATGTGTATTAACCAATTAATTAACTTATTTATTTTTCTGACTGAACAGCTTTTCCAGGTTTTCATCAAAGACTTAGAAAACTTGTCCTGTAGTTTTTTAGTTAAATCTGGAACTATTGCTGAACTATAAACTATAACTCAGTAAAACATCTCTGCCTAAGTAAGCCATTATTTGTCAGTGAAGGCTGATATTAGATGATATTATAAATGGTTAAGCTGGGGAACATTAAAGCAGACTTTTTCTCTAAATCTCATGATGCATTTTTTTTCAGTAATGTTAAAGAGCAAAACAAAATACAAGAAAATGAGGTCACTACTTTACATCAATAGACTAAATTTTTAGGGAATAATTATTCAGACAATGAAATGGTCATAATCTGGGGGAAGATCCGTCTTTTGCTGTCTCTGATCTGTTTCTCAAGATTTTTTCTTCAGTTTCTGTCTCCTGAATTTGTCCCTGTCAGGTTACAGCTGAATTATTATAAAATTATACACTTTAAATTAAAATGTTATTTTATACAGTGATGATGACAGAATTGACCGGGATGAAATCACTTTTCCATCCTTCTTGATTCATGTAAATTATGGCCTAATCAGCTGTTCTGAAACAGGAAACGATGCTTTATTCGTTAATGTAAAACTCAAACATGACATAAGGATTCAGTGGGAAAGCATAAATGATAACAAAAAGAGTGCAATGTTTATTTTTTGATTTTATAACGATTGATACATTTTCATTAATGCTTGTAACAAAAATAAACAACAAAAAACTACAGAAGTCAGGAAAATTTGACTGAATCACCTAAAAATCATCACAGTGATTGCTGCTCTGCAAGGACGGCACAGAAAATTAGTTAAGAACTTCACAAACAAAGAAAGAAATATACAAATACAGCAATGAGAACATGATTCTTCACCCCCCCCCCCTCCCAAAAAAAATTTAAAAAATGCCACGCAAATTAAAATTGTTTGTGCAGTTTTATTTTGAGTGACTCATTTTCTCAAATTCCAACAAAGGTAAACACGGAAGCCTGATCGCATATTAACACCAGAGCTCTAAGAAAAACAAAACTATAAAGCACTTTTTATTTTTTTTTAGAAACCCAATCACTCCAACATGTCTGCCACACCACAATCAGATACCATCAGTTATTACACCACTACAGCGAGTGATCACCAAACCAAACAAGCTGCTAGATAAGGTTTTGCAAACATCCTCCTCAGATACACAGAACGGTGTGTTGCTGTGAGGTGAATCCTTATGAATACCACAGTAATTAACATCTATACACTAAAACAACAGCATGAAAAATGAAAGCAGATGCAACATTAATTATCCAACAGCTTACCAGCCAGGTGCTTATTTACCAAAGGAGATTACCTGTTTGGCTTCAGCAAAGACAAATGAACACACTGCGTTCTGTTGGCATGTTATTTAAAACTGAATGTCAGTAATAACCAAGATAGCTGATGGTTATAGGCAGGAGAATAGGAAAGCTGTTGGTTGGGGCATAAAGTAATGGAAGAACTGTGAAATGTCCACGTCCTGTACATGATGTTAGACAGAGGCCACCATTAATGTCCAACCATTGCAAACTGCTTTAAAGATCTGTGTCAGTACATAAAACTGAAATTACCACAATGTAAAACTTCAGCAGCAGCTGTACGTCTCACAGTTGGGCTTTTTTCTTAATCCAAACAGTGAGACATACTGTAGAACTTGGATTTTGTTTTTAATTCAAGTTTCGTAGGCTTGCATATCACATTCCAGCTCCACTGTTAAGTGATGCAGTTGTCAAATTGAAGAACAACCTTGTTGGAGCAGCTTTGAAAGGGTGCCTAATAACAAGGCTGTGAAATATACGGCTCATTGGCTCATTTGGAAATGAAGAGAGTGATCACTGATTATTGCTTAATGTTTCCTTAGTTTGACAATGAAAGTAAAATTCAGTTTCAAACCATTCTGTTGCTGATACATTACACTGTACTGTGAAACCTATAAAGGGATTATTTTTATTAGTTCTATATGTGTCTGATCAATGAAATACAACTATTTTTAAAGTAAAAGGTCATATTCAAAGTAATAAAGAAATGGTATGGAGATTTTTATTATTTTATTCATAAAATTTCATGAAGACAAAGTGTTTTCACCAAATGGAATTACAAAATGAACAGACAAGCTGCTCTGAGCCTATTACAAACCCTGGAGAGGTCGCCAATCAACACCGTGCCCAGTTATCCCAACTGACCATAGAGACAAATGTCTTGTCACAGTTTCAGGGTTAGTAGCTTTTCCAAATGCCTCCTTTCCATGAAGAGTGATTGATGATGAAAGGAGGTGCTGGTAAAATCCAACTGGCGCTGTAGACGGGACAGGCTTTAAACTCACAGGGCCAGTCTCTCCAAGCGTATCGAACAGCAGCGACTTCAGACGACTGACACACAGCAGCTGACACCTGGATGGTGGTCAGATCCCACCCCACTATAGGAGTTTGAAGCCAAAGGGACTTAGGCCCACATGGAGCCCAAATATCCGAGCAACAGACCTTGATTAAAAAGACAAGAGAACAACAAGTGACTTTGACTTAGAAGTCATCACAGCAAGTACTGACTACAGCTAAATATTCTTTAAGTGCATGATTATAAGAGTACAACTACAATAGTAAATAATCTAAGAAGTAACTTAACCAGGCTGTGCAGACTATTCTACAATGTTTCTCATTGATATGCACACACAACCTGCACACCAGTAGGGACAGTGTTGGAATGCAGGGTGCAACGGTCCAACGAGTCTACATGTGCTTTGTGGATTTGGAGAAAGCGTCCCTCAGAGGATCCTGTTTGAGAGGGTTCAGGAGTATGGGGTATCTGACCCACTGCTATGAGCCATTCAGTTCGGTGGCTCTTGGACTTCACCCAGTTTGTTGGTTTTGAATTTGTTGGCTTCAAAAGGCGTAAGCTTTATAGGGTGGCAGCCTCCAAATTGGACTGGAACCTCCAAGTCTGAGACCATGGTTCTCAGCAAAAAAAGGGATGGTGTTCTCACTCCAGATCAGGTGCTTTGTTGTAATTAAGTTAGGATGAGTTGCTGCCCCAAGTAGAGTAGTCTAAGTATCCTGGGGTCTGGTTAACAATTGAAGGGAGAGGGGAACTGGAAAATGACAGATTGGTACAGCTTCTGCATTGATGGATGTACTAATCTGTTGTGGTGAACCAAGAGCTGAGTATAAAAGCAAAGTTTTTGATTTACCAGCTGATCTACATTCCTACACTCACTTATGGCGACAAGCTCCAAGTAATGACTGAAAGAATAAGATCGCAGATACACGTGGCAAAAATAAGTGAAGTGTGGCTGGGCTTAGTTTGAGAGACAGTTCAGTCATTCAGAAAGCACTCAAAGTAAAGCCATGACTCCTCCACATCACATTGAGCCAGCTGAGGTGGTGGCATCTGATTAGAACGCTGCCTGGGCAAGGTGTTATGGATATATTCCACCAGGCAGATATCCTGGGGTAGGCCCAGGACACGCTGGGCATATCCTGGGGTGGGAAGGCAATGGTGTTCCCCCAGATGAGGTGGAGGTGGTGGCTTGAGGCCAACTGTCTAGGTTGTTTTCCCCATGACTTGGCCCCAGATAAGCAGAACAAAATGGATGGACGGATGGATATCTTGCTGTAGGACACTTTTGAAAGGGGTCTAGGGATACAAATGTCAACCCTAAAGTTTTAGGATTTGCGCTAACTCAAGCTTACATCCCTGCCACCCTTACCTCAAAAATGTCTTTGGATGATGTGACAGAGACTGCCTGGTCATAGGTAATGTTGACGTACATCTGAGTGGATGCAATTTCTTTGGGGAAAGGTCCAAGGAAGGGCACGTTCTCTTCCTCATAAGCCACAGCCCTAGCACCCAGTGTCAGTCTATAGGCTACATCCTGCTTGTCTCTGGGATGGATCCTGAAACGGAAAAACCACATCAGTATTTTTATAAACAATCCAATTGTCATATAAACTAGAATCCAATATTTGTACTCTCAATACTTTGTATCTGTTTAGAGTTAGCTTTACACTAGCCGTACCACTGAAAAATAATCAACGCCATCATCAAATACATAATTCTTTCCCTCATAAGTGATTATGATGACATTAGATAAATTCAGTAATCTGCACTGGATTGTACGTTTCTTAAATGGAGTTTTAAGCATCACTCATCTCTTTCCCACCAATGCAGAACCAATTCTGCCATTGTAAGTGAAAAACAGCCTGCATGTTAATTCCAGTACCTAATCTAGAACTGATACTACCAGGTTAGACACCTACCTTATAGACAAGAGGTAAAATTGGCATGTTCCTCTCATCAGGTAAGGGTCAAGTACCACTTACCAACTCCATCCTCTTTTCCATAAATTGCCACTTTTGGCTCCAAAAATTGCAACATTTACAGCTAGCCTTGACTTTGGTATTTTCACCATCCACAAACAATCAGTGACATCAGAGGGGTATGTTCCTTTTTTTTTTTTTTTACCTAGTCTATTTTCATCCCCAAATGTGACAGGTGTGCCTCAGCTTGTAGAGTGGATAGACCAATGGCTATTTATAGTTTTGAGGTTTAATCCCCACCTTCTCCTGTCCACATGTAGAAGAGTCCTTCGCCAAGACACCAAAACCCACTTGGCATCTGACGAGAGGAGAGCTCCTTGTGGCTATTGAATGTTGGGTAGAATGCTAAAAATATTAGCTAAAAAGAGTTGTACAGTCTGTCCATCTTAAGACAGTACAATGTGACTGACATACCTTTGAGAAAAATTTGCCTATTAAAGGCGGCCTCTGAAATGTTGATGGTTATGTATGAAAATACAGTTTACATTGTTGGGTTAGGTTGCATACTAATACTCAACTGGATAGAGAACTGCATCACATGTCTGTTAAATAATGAAGAAGTGGAGAAAGCTCATTTCCGCTGCTTGTATCCACAATCTTGTTCTTTCGGTCACTAACCAAAGTCTGTGACCACAGGTGAGGGTGGGGATGTAGCTCGACTGGTAAATCGAGAGCGCTTTTACACTCAGCTCTCTCTTCAACATGACAAAGCGGTAGAGTATCTGCATTACTGCAGCACCGTCTGTCGATCTCCCACTCCCCTTTCCCCTCACTCGTGAACAAGACCCTGAGATACTCAAACTCCTCCACTTGGGGCAGGAACTGGTCCCTAACCCAGAGTGAGCACTCCACCCTTTTTCGGCTGAGGACCATGGCCTCAGACTTGGAGGCACTGATTCTCATTTCCGCCGCTTCACACTTGTCTATAAACCGTTTCAGTGTGAGCTGGAGGTCACTATCTCATAAAGCCAGCAGAACCACATCATTCATAAAAAGCAGAGACGAGATTCTGAAACTGCCCAAGCAGAAGCCTTCCGCCCCTTGGCCTAGAAATTATATAAAAATTATGAACAGAATCTGTGACAAAAGGTAGCCCTGGCGGAGTCCAACGCCCACCGGGGACCAGTCTGACTTATTGCCGGCTACGCAGACCAAGCTCTTCCAACTGTTGTATAAGGATTGATTTGATTATATGTCCAATTCTTATTAATATCTGACTCTCTTCCACAGTGTCTCTTTTTTCCTGTCCACCTCCCCTTACCCACAATGACTGTGTCCCTTCCTGAGCCTGGTTCTGCCGGTGGTTTCTTCCATTTAAACGGGAGTTTTTGCTTTCCACTGTCGCCAAGAGCTTTGTCATAGCAGATCATCTGATTGGTGGGGTTTTCTATATATTATTGTCTTTACCTTACAATACAAAGTGCTTTGAGGCAACTGCTTTTGTGCTACATAAATAAGACTGAATTTAAATAAACTTGTGTGTTTGGAAACAAGGGTTTTTCCACAAAGTACTAATGTTTAGCTTGAGAATATGCAAAAAATGTATAACTTTTATGTAAACTGCCTTTTCTGGATTTTTGGTTGATATTCTGTCTCTCTACACAAAAATGAAGCTACCAAAAAAATTGGAGACTTAATTTCTTTGTAAGTGAACAAACCAAATAATTCTGCATGGGATCCAGTAATTATTTCCCCCACTGTACACACTAGATATAACAAAAATTCTATGCTTTCACTTGTTCTTACGTGCCATACGGCGAAGTTGCATCTGGTAAATCCAAAGCCACAGCCATGAAGGTTTTCTTCATCCTGAGGTTAGGAACAAAACCAAAGTCTGCTGTTTGGTGCCAGCGGATGTTTGGAAAGCCATCATCTTTGGAGGTCTTTATGTAAGTGGACAGCTGCACATGTAGAGGAATCACTCATCACCATTGCAACACAATAAACAATGTTATAAATCGGCCTATGTTACACTTATACTGAAAAGAGAAGCCCATGTGTTGTTGGATGCTACAGTGCTACAGTAATGGTGCACCTACACCAAAAATGTTTCAAGTTTACTCTTTGTTAGTGTTAAACCAATGCCTAACAGACCTGGACAAACCCAAAGGGGAAGTCAGGAGCTGTTTGCCCCCCTGAGCCCTGATGAAATGCCATCCTCCAGTCATCAATCATAGCCGGGAAGGAACAGTTGTACTTGTCCTGGTTATACTCTGCATTGGCCTCACCTGAAAATGTGATAAACCCCAGAAGTTTATGTGAGTCACTGAATACGCCAAACCTACCTGTGATATAAGGAGTCTTACCTTGGTACCAGAGGGCCCCTTTGATGGTCATATTGAGCAATGGGTGGATCATTGAATTCCACAAAATAGAATTTTTTTTAGGTCTGAGATCACGACATGGAGAAAACATGCACAGTGCAGTTAGTACAGACCATGTTTGATGGGTATTAAACACACAGAAACAACTGCTGTCTTAACTTCAGTCAGACAGCTGGAGAATGTGTCTTTATGTCCTTACCCGTCTACAACTGGCACTTCTTGACACTGTTTCAGGGCTCTTGAAGATGACCACACTTCGACCGGTGTGCCACCCCAACAGGACTCCACCAGTCCTATGGGGTACTTCAAGGTCTCATACATGTAACGTCCAAAGAGCCAGCACACAGCAGAAAACTCTTCCACCACACCTGGAAACACAGCTGTTCATTAATCAACCAGTATAACGCAAGCTAAGAGCGGTATATATGCATCATGGTTGATATTTATTTGACCTGAGACCATATTCTAATGTCATATGTTGAAACCACAATAAAACCATAGCTTGAATTTAGGGAGAGATGCAAAGTACTATATGAATGTTCAATGATCCAAAACAAAACCTTTAAGTATAAACACATTTTCCAATATCTCAATAAATACTTAAAATGAAAATAAAATCTTATCTTACTGGCAGTGGGCACAGACCAGGGAATCTCTACTTCTATCAGATCCATTAACTCGATGCCACTTGTGTTCAACGCTACCATAAAAGGCCTGACATAAGGATACTTAGCAACAACAGACAGCTCCTCTGTTGCATTGAAAATCTGGTGAAGAGTGAGTAAACAAAATAGATATGCTTTAACAAATGATTAAATACATTTTAAGAAGAAACTGCTTTTTGCCTTATATGTTTAATGGCTCTTTTGTAATTGGGCAAAGATGCAGAGGGTTTTGGCATGTCCCAGCTGACACCAGGTATAAGGCAAAACCTGAATGTCAGCACAGAGACAGACAACCTTACCTGAGTCATGTTAAACCACATGTTGCTCTGCCCTCCACACATCCAAATGTCTCCAAACAGCACATCTGTAAGAGTAGCTGAATCGTTCTGAACTTTTGCTGTCACATTATATGGACCACCAGCAGCAACAGGGTCAAGGGTCACTTGCCAAATGCCTTTAAGAAAAAGAAACAAAACTTTTAGCTATGTGTAACATTGTAGCATCTATGAAACATGATCAAGACAAATTCATAGACTGAATCTGAGGCACAACATGCTGTTACTTTTACTAGGTCAGTGACCACAGTTACAGAATACAAGCCCCAAAACAAAAGTGAGGTACCCGCTATATCTGCTGCCGTCAATTTCACTTAGTTTGAATATAGTACAGACATCAGGATAAATCCCGGCTTTGACAACAACGTGCTGTACTTACCGTTTGTCACAGTGACCAGTGAGGCTTGCCGTTTAAATAAACCTAACAAGGAGACGGTAACCTGTGCACCCTCGGGGCCATATCCCCACAGCACAGCTCTCTCTGGAGACTTCTGCAGCACCATGTGGTCTCCATAGTAGGAGGCAAAACGCAGCTTCCCATCTACACACACCAACAAGTTTTATTGTTTTATTACACTGAAAAAAAAACAAGCAAGATTAATGCTGCCTATGTCAGCCCAGGACACTTGCAAAAGATAGTGTTCGTCTCAGCAATTTCACTTCCTGGTTATTTAAAGTTTCAAGGAATCATAAAACTTGTGCAGATGAATAAAAAACACAACATAAAAAATTGAGTCCGGTTAGATTTACATTAAGTAGGTCAAGGCTTGCTGGAAACTCGAAAACTGCCACAATATGCAGCGTAAAGATAATGCACTCACCACAAGTGTGAAGAGAAGCTAAAAGTGCAAAAACAACACAAAGTGTAGCAGCCATGATCACACGATCACATGATTAATAGAAAGCTGTGGGGAAAAGTCACGCGCTTGTTGGCGAAAGTCCATGTAACAGATACAAACGTCACTTGCGTTTCGGGACTCGGTATTTGTGCGTCGATGTCGTGACGTCATTCAGCAGCTGACGCGCAAATCTCGTGATCCTTCAAAATAAAAGCCAAAGAAATCAACCGCGTTTTTAGTAATTCCGAAACGTCCGGAGCTCTATTCCACGAAACATTTTGTCCAAATTTGATAAACAATTATGATGATAAATAATTCACATTATTTAATCTCTTCTTGTGTTTTTTTTTTTTGTTGTTGTTGTTGTTGTTGGTTTTTTTTTTTTACATTTATCGGATACTAAGACATCCATCACAGCTGATTTAAATGGATAAATTACCTTCTCAACATGTCTTGAAGTTCTCCAGAGGCCTGGTAATGAACTAATCGTGTGATTCAGGTGTGTTGACCCAGGCTGAGATCTAAAACCTGCAAGGACACCAGCCCTTGTGGACTGGGATTGGGGACCCCTGCTCTAAGAGACAATACCAGATATATGACCCTGAAAATTTTTCCATCTAGTACAGTGGTTCTTAACCTTGTTGGAGGTACCGAACCCCACCAGCTTCATATGCGCATTCACTGAACCCCTCTTTAGTGAAAAATAAAATTAGATTTTTTTACTGGTGCACAAAATGAGCCATGCATGTCATGGCGAAGGCTCTGCCGAACCCCTGAGACCGACTCACCGAACCCCTAGGGTTCGATCGAACCCAGGTTAAGAACCACTGATCTAGTAGAACTCTTTCAAACACACTTGTGTCCCTTTGGAGTCATAAATTGAACATAAATTTACAGAAACCATTAATGTCTCCTCTGATTTAAAATAAATAAAACACTACTAGGAGTAACTGTGACAACCACAATGGGCATAATATGTCTTTTTTCCTTTAAGCATTAGATTTAGTGCAATCTGCAGTAAATTAGTTGCTGCAAACTTTAGTATAAACATTTACATTATGCATTTAAATAATTTCCTCTTGACAGGGAAATTTTCATCATGCTAGACTAAAATCAGAATCAGAATCGTTTATTGATCCCTGGGGGAAATTATTTTTTTGTTACAGTGCTCCATTATAAACCAACATAAACCAACATTAACAAGACAGACAATACGCTAACTAAGAATAGTACAATATATATATATATATATATATATATATATATATATATATATATATATATATATATACTCATTAATAAATAGCTGGAAAAGAAACATGTGTAGTTGTAGCAGTAACCAGTGTGTTAAGTGGATGCGTTGTACAGGGAGATGGCCACAGGCAGGAAAGATTTCCTGTGTCGTTCAGTGGTGCAGTCTCTCACTGAACGTGCTCCTGTGACTGACCAGCATGCCATGGAGTGGGTAAAAATACCCCTATTTACAAAATCACTCACAGAACCTTCATATTTTAATATGAAAGCATAGCGTGCGGGCTACTGCCATATTGCTTTGTTACCGCAACAGTAGAGGCCGCTGTGAAATTCAATATCAAATTCAAATATCACACATTTGACCTGACAAGCACTCTTTGTCTGTTCCCTCACCCAGGACCTATTTGCCATGGGAGACCCTATCAGGAGGCAAAAGCCCCCCGGACAACATAGCCTCTGCGATCCCTGGGACACACAAGCTCCACCACCATGACCATTAAATAACCAGGAAGTGAAACTGCTGAGAATAACAATCACTTTTGCAAGAGTGTCCTGGGCAAACATAAGCAACATTAACATATGTTTTTCAGTGTAACAAAACAGTAAAACTTGTTGGTGTGTGTAGCTGGGAACTTGGACTTTGCCTCCTACTGTGGAGACCACATGGTGCTGCAGAGAGAGCTGTGCTGTGGGGATATCGAGGGTGCACAGGTTACCATCTCTTTGTCAGGATTATAAAAACAGCAAGCCTCACTGGTCATTGTGACAAATGGTGAGAACAGCACGTTGTTGTCAAAGACGGGATTTATCCTGACATCTGTACTGAATTCAAACTAAGTGAACCTGGCAGCAGCAGATATAGCGGGTACCTCACTTTTTTTAGGGCTTCTGTTATGTAAATGTAGTCGCCGACCTAGTAGCAGTAACAGCATGTTGTGCCTCAGATTCAGTCTCTGAATTTGTCTTGATCATGTTTCATAAATGCTACAATGTTACACACATAGCTAAAGGTTTTTGTGTACTGGTACGGTCTATTTTCTATAGTTCACGTGTCATGACTCTTTTTAAAGGCATTTGATGAGTGACCCTTGACCCCATTGCTGCCGATGGTCCATACAGTGTGACAGCAAAAGTTCAAAACAGTAGAGCTACTTTTACAGATGTGCTGTTTGGAGACATCTGGCTGTGTGGAAGGCAGAGCAACATGTGCTTTAAGGTGAGTCAGGTACGGTAAGCCAAGTGAACAACACACCATATTGATAAAGGTTTATTTTAGGCAAGCAGCATCGTGATGCAGTGGTCGATGCTGTCGCCTCAGTGGAGGTGCTAGCCCTTTCTGTGTGTCATTTGTATTTGCTCTCTGTGCCAGTTTGGGTTTCCTCTCAGTGCTTTGCTTTCTTTCCACAGTAAAGACATTCTTGTTAGGTTGACCGGTCATTCTACATTGGTCATAAGTGTGGGTGTGGGAGTGCATGGTTGTCTGTTCTCTGTGCTGGCATTCGGGTTGTGCCTCTTACCTGCTGTCCGCTTCCTCTTTGCCAAAGTGCAAAACCAAAATATTTCATGCTTAAAAGGTATTTATTCATGTGATGAAACATATTTATTTATTACTTTGGTTTGAATCCCTGATCAGTTATCAAGACAGTAAACAGTAAAAGTAATACACTTTACCAGACTGACTCATATATATATATATATATATATATATATATATATATATATATATATATATATATATATATATATATATATAGGTGGGATGGCTGTTTGTAATTACCTTTTGTTAGAACTAATTGCCAAAATGAAAGAGATGCTAATTTTGAGTTAGTGCCTTAAGCTTTAATTTAACAAAGCAATGGTTATTAAAGGATGTTCCAGTAATTAACAATTGATGCAAAGAGTGTGAATTCAAATCCTGGTCTACCCTAAATCTGGCCTTTTATGTTCACTCTTTTTAAAAAATTTGAGCCTTTGCAATGAAATGATCATTTTTGCAGGTTGTTCTGGTTTATATAACCTGCATAAATGTTTCTGGACATAGAAAGATTGACTACATGTTTCTGGAACAGAAAACCTCACGTCAGAGTTGTTCACTAAATCTGCTTTCAGGAATAGGGCCTTGGCTCATTAATGCTTTTAAAAAAAGGAAACACAGTAGTCAGAGAAATTGGGTTGAATCTCCTAAAATCACAGTGATTGCTGTTCTGCAAAGAAAGCACAAAAAATGACTTGAAACAAGCCCATCACAAGGTGTGCTATATGCCATGAAAGTCATGTCATGTAGTATGCCACACCACAAACAGATATCATCAGTTATTGTGCCACAAGTTTCTCAAACATCCTCCTCAGATACACAGAACGGTGTGTTGCTGTGAGGTGAATCCTTATGAATACCACAGTAATTAACATCTATACACTAAAACAACAGCATGAAAAATGAAAGCAGATGCAACATTAATTATCCAACAGCTTACCAGCCAGGTGCTTATTTACCAAAGGAGATTACCTGTTTGGCTTCAGCAAAGACAAATGAACACACTGCGTTCTGTTGGCATGTTATTTAAAACTGAATGTCAGTAATAACCAAAGATAGCTGATGGTTATAGGCAGGAGAATAGGAAAGCTGTTGGTTGGGGCATAAAGTAATGGAAGAACTGTGAAATGTCCACGTCCTGTACATGATGAGGCCACCATTAATGTCCAATCATTGCAAACTGCTTTAAAGATCTGTGTCAGTACATAAAACTGAAATTACCACAATGTAAAACTTCAGCAGCAGCTGTACGTCTCACAGTTTGGCTTTTTTCTTAATCCAAACAGTGAGACATATACTTTTATGTTGTTTTCATTGATTTACTCTAAGTTTAACAGGCCTGCATATCACATTCCAGCTCCATTGTTAATCAGTGTAATTGTCAAATTGAATGACAACCTTGTTGGAACAGCTGTGAAACTGCGTCTAATAAAAAGGCTGTGAAATATACGGCCCTTTGGATCTGATTAAAAGGAAATGGAGAGGGAATTACATTTCTGAATTGACTAGGTGAAATACACTATATTGCGCAGAATCCCTTTGCTTCATTAGCAGTTTCAGTTTGCCCATTCTCCTCTGCTGTCATAAATACTCATGAAGCGTAATCATGAGTAATCACTATGATTACTTTGGGTTTCTTTGGTTTCACACAGAAAGCAAAATTAAATTTCAAAGCATTCTGTTGCTGATATACCTTCTTTATGCAAACTGTCAAACCTTGAAGGGGTTATTTCTTTGTATTTCATTGCTCAAAAAAACTGATCTCATATTACCAGTGTTAGGACTAACGCGTTATTAAGTAATGCGTTACAGTAACTACGTTATTATTGTGGTAACGAGCACGGTAACTAGTTATTATGCCAAAACCAGGAACGCGTTACTCGTTACTGGGATTTAGATAGGCACGTTATTCGTTACTTCGTGTGGTGGCTATCGCGGAGCTTCCACAGATTCAGTAACATTAGCAAGTGGTGGAGGCCAGCAGGTGGATGAGAGAAAGGGGACGCAGGAGGAGGAGAGACCCGTAGCGGCCGCTGGTCCGAGTCAGGTGAACTGAACTTCAGGTAAGACGTTATGACCTGCAGTCTATCTGGGTCAGATATAAACCAAGTTTAGGTGGAGTTTATTTTCGTTGTGCTGACTTTTTCGTACTGCGTGCTAGCTAGCATGATGGAGTTTCTATACATCTGGGTGGGTTCTATGATGTTAATGATGTTGAACTTTATTTTGTTCATACGGTTAATTATTAGAGTTGCCAACCGTTCCCTAAAAAACGGAATCGTCTCGTATTCAGAGAAAATATTACGCGTTTGGTATTGAGGTGAAAAGAAACACAGTTTGTCCCGGACTTCAGCTACAATGAAAAAGACACAAAGCTGGAGTTATTCTGCGTCTTTACACTGTCAGCTGCCTCTTCTTCCCTCATTCTCTCCCCCTCCCTCTCCTGTTGCTACTTTAATCATGAAACTGATCAATGATCAGCTGATCAGCTTTTCCCTCTTGTTTATTTATCGTCCACTTTGCGCCAGAAAGAGGAAACCACCGGATGTCGCGTTAAACAACAGCAGCACGTTTGATCAGCTGTTGTTAGAATTTATTTAATATTAATTTCTAGTATCAGCTGATGTTTGCTGGAGCCACAGCTGTAAAGCTGCTGGTCATGATATCAGTTTGTATATCTGGTGAGAGGGAAACATGAAGATGAAACCAGGAGATGTCCTTACTGAATCATCAGAGCTGAACAGGTGATGGAGAAACAGGTTTACCTTTTAGCTGACATAAATGAGTTGAAGGGAAGTTATGAACTGTTTCTGAGAGACAAATAACCCCAGGATCCTTTTTTACGCTGACAGCTGGTAACTGTGCAGGGGCGGATCTAGCAAAGTGTTGCCAGGGGGGCATGTAGGGCATTAACAGGGAGAGGGGGGCACAAGGAAATACTTTCTTATTCTCATTTCAAATGTCTAGCTTTTAATAAATAATTATCTGAGTCTTACAACAAACGATTGATAGATTGATGCATATATACCATCAAGACAGTGAACATCACTGTCACAACAGTGTTTGTTTTCATTCAAAGGCTTTATGATTTTTGCTATAATGGTGGGCCAGTCTCTAGTCAAAATGCCCGGGCTGATTTTTTGCCCCAGTCCAGCCCTGTATGCAGCTCATCTGCAGTCTGGTGTTACCTACATCTTCCTATTCGGAAGGCAGAATTTCTGAGTTCTGAGTACAATCGAAAGCACCACGACTGCAGTTTTTGTGTTGGATGTAAAAAGCGCACATGACGCTGTGACGTAGGCTAGAATCATGCGGCGGTCAATGACGGTCCAGGCGTGGGATTTCTCTCGTGGAAATATGCACATTATTTTTTCCTTTGGTAGGTGGCACAGTGCACTTGTGGCAAGTAAGCAAGCTAGAAGACTGGCAAAGTTATGGAAGAAACACATTAACAAGAGAATTCTGAGTAAAACCAAAGTTACTTTCCCTGGTAACTAGTTACTTTGAAAGTAACGAGTAACTTGAAGTAACTGAGTTACTTTTGATGGAAGTAACTAGTAATGTAACTAAGTTACTAATATAAAGTAACTTACCCAAACTATTTTTAAAGTAAAAGGTCAGATTCAATGTAATAAACAATAAATAAATGTTTATTATTATTTTATTCATGGTGTTTTCACCAAATGGAATTACAAAATGAACAGACAAGCTGCTCTGAGCCTATTACAAACCCTGGAGAGGTCGCCAGTCAACATCATGTCCAATTATCCCAACTGACCGTAGAGACAAATGTCTTCTGACATTTTCAGGGTTAGTAGATTTTCCAGACGCCTCTTTTCGATGAAGAGTGATTGATGATAAAAGGAAGTGCCGGTAAAATCTGACTAGTGCTAGAGAGACTTAAGCTACACAGAGCCCAAATTTCTAATCAAAAGCCCTCATTAAAAACACAAGAGAAGAGAAAAGGTATGACTTTGTCTTAGGAGTTAAAGATTCTAAAGATTGTTACACGTAAAACTTGGACAACCCACAAAAATAATAGCAAATAATAAAATAAGTGATTTAACTTTGCTCTGCAAAGTGTATCTCATTAACATGCAGATAATCTGCACACCCTTGGGGGCAGGCCTGGTATTGCAGGGTGCCAATTTAAGGTTCAGTGTCTTGCTGCACTGTCAACCCAGCAGTTAGTGTAAATGCTAACATCAACACTATATCGGTGCTGGCCCTAAAATGTCTTTAGAGGGAGTAACAGAGACCGCCTAGCCATAGGTAATGTTGATGTACAATGAAACAGTTTCTTTAGGGTAAGTTTCAAGAAAGACCATGTCCTTTTTCTTATAAGCCACCAGCTCAGGCATCCAGTGTCAGTCTATAGGCTACACTCTGTTTGTCTCAGGGATGGATCCTGAAACAGAAAAAACCATGTAATCTAACTGTTGTTATTTTATTTAATTATTAATTCATTGTGATGTCCCAGTTGGTAAGATAACAGAAGAAAATAAAAAAGTCTAACAGCAAAAGCAGGTCACAACATGTGCATACTTTTTATTGAAGAAAAGCCTCCAGAAATCGGTTTCTCTGTTGATCTTTTCAGTTCTGGTACATTAAGAAATCTGTTGATGCTAGAGTTATGCCAGGGACAGCTTGTGTTTTGGCACTATATGAGAACAAAAGCAGAAACACTTTACTCTGAAGAAGCTTGAATGCAAGAATAGATGCTTTTCAACAAGTAGAACTGGAGCCCATTTCTCCAAATATACTCTTGCAGCAATATAAAGAACCCGATTGTTGTACATCATGATTTGGATTTTTTTTATCCCAATTTCCATCCACCACCTTAGAAACACTTTTGTCTGTTACTAGTGAGTGAGTGAGTACAGATGATCAGCCATCAAGTGCCTTAAATCTGAGGGTTGCAGGCTTTTTGATCCACTGGATTTAACATTTAAAAGTTACCAACCTCATTATCACATACACAACGTTTTCCCCAAAAGTGGTCATGATGTCCTTAGTTAAAAGCGGTAATCTGCGCTGGTTGTTCTTCTAATAATTTCATCATAAAGTACATATCAGGTTTTAAAAAAGGAAGGTAATTTCCTCGAATCAGGTTTTAAGCATCACTCACCTCTTTTCCACCAATGTGCAGATCTAATTCTGCCATTGTATCTGAGAAACAGCACAGATGTCTATTCCAGTGCCTAATCTAGAACTGATATCAAGAGGACAAAAGACACATTAAAAAAAAAATCCTCATCTTACGGGTGGTGGGCGCAGACCAGGGAATCTCCACTTCAGCCAGATGCATTAACTCGCTGTCAAGACTGCTGTAACATAGCTCACATGAGAGTACTCAGTGAGAAGAGCCAGCTCCTCTGATGCATTAAAAATTGGGTGCAAAGTGAGTAAATTAATAAATAAATATGTTTCATCACATGAATAAATACCTTTTAAGCATGAAATATTTTGGTTTTGCACTTTGGCAAAGAGGAAGCGGACAGCAGGTAAGAGGCACAACCCGAATGCCAGCACAGAGAACAGACAACCATGCACTCCCACACCCACACTTATGACCAATGTAGAATGACCGGTCAACCTAACAAGAATGTCTTTACTGTGGAAAGAAAGCAAAGCACTGAGAGGAAACCCAAACTGGCACAGAGAGCAAATACAAATGACACACAGAAAGGGCTAGCACCTCCACTGAGGCGACAGCATCGACCACTGCATCACGATGCTGCTTGCCTAAAATAAACCTTTATCGATATGGTGTGTTGTTCACTTGGCTTACCGTACCTGACTCACCTTAAAGCACATGTTGCTCTGCCTTCCACACAGCCAGATGTCTCCAAACAGCACATCTGTAAAAGTAGCTCTACTGTTTTGAACTTTTGCTGTCACACTGTATGGGCCATTGGCAGCAATGGGGTCAAGGGTCACTCATCAAATGCCTTTAAAAAGAGTCATGACACGTGAACTATAGAAAATAGACCGTACCAGTACACAAAAACCTTTTAGCTATGTGTGTAACATTGTAGCATTTATGAAACATGATCAAGACAAATTCAGAGACTGAATCTGAGGCACAACATGCTGTTACTGCTACTAGGTCGGCGACTACATTTACATAACAGAAGCCCTAAAAAAAGTGAGGTACCCGCTATATCTGCTGCTGCCAGGTTCACTTAGTTTGAATTCAGTACAGATGTCAGGATAAATCCCGTCTTTGACAACAACGTGCTGTTCTCACCATTTGTCACAATGACCAGTGAGGCTTGCTGTTTTTATAATCCTGACAAAGAGATGGTAACCTGTGCACCCTCGATATCCCCACAGCACAGCTCTCTCTGCAGCACCATGTGGTCTCCACAGTAGGAGGCAAAGTCCAAGTTCCCAGCTACACACACCAACAAGTTTTACTGTTTTGTTACACTGAAAAACATATGTTAATGTTGCTTATGTTTGCCCAGGACACTCTTGCAAAAGTGATTGTTATTCTCAGCAGTTTCACTTCCTGGTTATTTTATGGTCGTGGTGGTGGAGCTTGTGTGTCCCAGGGATCGCAGAGGCTATGTTGTCTGGGGGGCTTTTGCCTCCTGATAGGGTCTCCCATGGCAAATAGGTCCTGGGTGAGGGAACAGACAAAGAGTGCTTCAAAAGACCCCTATGAATATAAGATCAAGGAGACAGTTCACCCTGCCCAGGATAGGGTTACCGGGGCCTAGCAACTGGGACATGAAATGCTAACCTCTCTAGTGGGGAAGGAGCCAGAGTTAGTGTGTGAGTTTGAGAGGTACTGGCTAGATATAGTCAGGCTCACCTCAATGCATGGCTTGGTCTCTGGCATCCTCCTCAGCTTGCTGCCTGTATGCTCGGGTTTCTCCTGGTGGATGAGAGGGCTTGTTCAGTGCACATTCGTGTTGGGGAACAGGTCCTGACTGTCGTCTGCACTGATTGATGGTTCAGAGCACCCAGCCTTCTTGAACTCCCTGGGCAGGGTACTTGAGGGTGCTAATGGCCTAAGATAGTCCTGTCCTTTCATTCCTGTTATATTAAGTGTGTTGAAAAACTGCAAAAAACTGGCATGCGAGAACAGTCTGCAGCAATAATACGCAAATGGACACAAATGTAGCAGAAATAGTCATCCAAAAATGCCACACATCTCACAGGACTGAAAAAAGGATACTGACACGAGTTTTCCTTTTGTTTTATATTTATTTTCAAGTATGTTATTCTGCTAATAGTTACACACTTTAAATGTCACAGATCTAACATTGTCTGCGAAGCTGGATGTTCAAAATAAGTGTTTTAAAGTACAGTTTTTAAGTGCGTACGTAGTGCCATCTTGTCCGATTTCAGAACATGATGTTACTAGATTTTCTGGTTGATTTCCACTAATAGTCCTACATTAGTTTTATGTTAACTGACTAGTGACGGAGCCAATAAGGATATACTGTCCACTTTCACTTTTGTTAATACCAAAATAAATGGGAGCACCTGGGAAAACCTTTTACAGGACAAAATCTATGAATCAAACTTAATAAATTCAAACATACACATGGTGAATGAAGAAATGGTCTATCAAGTTATTTTTAATGAACTTGAACCAGTGAAAAATGTATTGTAAAGGATGCCTGGAGCTTAAAAACCCACAAATCAAAAATAAACAACAAAACAATTAACCACGCTTGCATAATTTCTCAGAGTGACTCATCTCCTCAAACACAGACAAACTGTCCAAACATGGAAACTGGATCACTTCCGAGCCCACATAATGCTGTCAGTTGCATAATAACCATTAAAAATAACACGAACAAAACAAAACAATCCCAAACCAAAGATCTCACTTTATACAGTTATTTCCTGTTTAAAAAATGTAAAAACAAATAAAAAACATTTTGCCAGGTAATTAAAAAGTTTCCTCCTCAGATACACAGTGCGGTGCTGTGAGGTGAATCCTCATGAATGCCATGGTAATTAACATCTACACAATAAAACAACAGCATGAAAAATGAAAGCAGGTGTGACATTAATTACCCAACAGCTTACCAGCCAGGTGTTTATTTACTGAAGGAGTTTACACCTTTGGCTTCAGCAAAGACAGATGAACACACCGCGTCCTGTTGGCATGTTATTTAAAACAAAAAGTCAGTACTAGCCAGAGATAGGTGATGGTTATAGGCAGGAGAATGGGAACGCTGTTGGTTGGGGCATAAAGCAAAGATGTGAAATGTTCAGGTCACGCTGGCTACACGAGGTTGTTATGATGTGGCGACCATTCAATCTGTACGGGCATTTCCCGTAATTCAAACTGTGAGATGAATACTGCACAGCATTTTTTTTGGTTCTTATTTTGTTTTTGTTTTTTTTATCATTTTATCAATTTAAGTTTCACAGGCTTGCAACTGTCAAATTGTCACAACTGTCAAATTCCACAGCCATCTGAGAGCAGCTGTGCAACAGAAGATATGACACTTTGGATGTGCTGCAAAGGAAGCAGAAAGAGAATTAAATTTCTGAACTGACTCAGGGTGTAGCTGACGGCATGTTGTACCTAAAATATGTAAACTATGCCGCATAATCCTGTTGTTCTGTTAGCAGTCACATTTTTGTATTCACACGCCTCGTCTGCTGTCATAAACATTGATATGAAAATAAACTCTTCCCGTCACTTGTCTGGTTTTATTTGAGTTCAAAGTGGAAACCGACGTTACTTTTTCAGCAAAATTGGTATTTATAATGTAGACCATGCAGATTTGGAGTCGTCTGAGAGAGAAAAGTGCTTCAGTTTCTAAAAGCACATTTGTCTAACACATAAAATCCAACAATATATAAAAATATTTATAAGCCAATTTCCAAAAAAAGTAGAAAAAATGCAATGATATGCAAAATATTTAAATCATAACTGAAAACAAGACAAGATTATTGTCCTTTGTTCAATTTATTGAGCTATTTTATGCTATAGAGACATCTTCAGATTTCACATGGCTTTTTGTTGTTACTTTCTTTATTTGTAGTACTTATTGGGGTATTTCTGTTTAACTAAACTTCTCTGTTTTGTGTAAATTTTATCGTTTGTCATGTTGTATTTCTAAAAAAATTCTACTTTATTTAAGCAATTTTGTTATTCCCATGGTTTCCCGTGTCCTCCTTTCTCTTTTTCTCCCCCTTTTGTGTGAATGTAGGCGTGGCTCTCGTCCAGTGGTGAAAAGTCTCCTGCAGGCACACCTGTTCTCCATCAAGAGTCACTGACAGTTCCCAAACCTGCTCTTTTACCCATGTGGCTGTCCTGGCAGGGTACGCCAGTGTATTAATCGAACCGACCCAAATGCAAACCACGGGAGAAGTCCTGAGCTTTAAACCAAGAACAAGCCTTTATTAGGGCTGATAAAAATAAAGCAAAGTGAACATGGGAGAGTAAACTAACTAGGATAACTGTGATGTCTGTGGCTAATTCTGAACAGGTACATGCAGGGAACTATGAAGTGAAAACATGAACATGAACTGAACAGAATTGTGAAAATCCATTAACCTGACGTAGCGTGGAAGGAAAATACAGAGGCGACCTGACAACTACTGAATGAAAACAGACAGACTAAATATTCACAGGAGGTGATCAGGGGAAGTGGAAACACATGAGGAAACAGCTGACACAAATGAACAGCATGACAACACAGGGGAAGTAAAGCAAAACACACGGAACTTGGAAACAAGACTTTCAAAATAAACAGTAAACATGACGAGATGTAGACTAACACAGAAGACAAGAACGGACTCACAGAAGGAGAAATAGAACCTGAACTAGAATAAAACTCAACTAAATCACAACTAATAATGGCAACAACATAAATAAGCATATATTCAATATAATAGAAGAACTCCAAAAAACACACAATGAACTCAAAATGCTGGGTCACAGACAGAGTTAAGCCCAGACCTCTTGCACTGCTTCATTTACTCACCTGCTTTTTTGAGTTTCTGTCTGCCTTTAGTAACCCATTGGAAATCATGCCAAATACTTACCTGAATACCTGCCTGACCCACCATCAGCGTGCCATTGGAAACAAGCCTGCAGTGGAGCCCTAAGTAACAAGAACTCTACAAAACAGTTCCAAAAATACTTTTCTTTTCTTCTGAGTGTTATCCCAGCCTGAATATTTGCCCCCATGCATCCTTTGTTATTCCTGCTTCTTGAGCTCAGTTCAGTAAAATTGTGAAAGCAGGCAAAACCCTGACAGTTACACACAACACAATCTTCCTACACTGGGATAAATCATATGTTGCAAATAAGATCTGACAGCTTCATTTATTTGATTAATATCTTTGAAAAAAACTATGGACTCATGTTGAATTTAATCACAGGAAAGCATTTCCAAGAACTGTGACAAATTCATGTTCCCCACTGTGTTACATCACCTCTTCTTTAGAAAACACATTCTTTAGAACTGAAGGGTTTTTTCTATAGCTCTGAAAAAGGTGAATGTTTTAAGTTCCTCCTTCAGAGGTTCTGAAAAGTTCAGGGTCTGTTTTTCATTTTGTATCAGCGTGTTAATCAAGCACATATTGATCCTGCTTCCTGTCTAGTTTCATTTTTTAATAATGGATGGCTCTGTAATGCTACCCACTTGTCATTGTTCCTCTATGCAGCTTTTTTATTATCACTTTTTCTGTGTAGAACACTTTTAAGCTAAGTTTTTAAAATGCAAAGCGATTTTTAATGCTTCAGTAATGAATCGCTGTCTGACTCACTGAGATCTGGAGATTAATTGCTTGTTTTTGGTAGCAATTAACAAAACAACAATTTTCCCAATATCCTTTCAACAGAAATAGGGTCTTTATCAAAAGCCACTATCATATTATCTACAAAGGATTTAAGAGTCCTGAAAACACAGACATTTTAGAGCTTTGCATCATGTCCCAACAAATCTTATTTCACAATAACTTAGAGATGGCATGTCAGCACGTATAGAAAGCATCTGTGCTGCAGTTGCTAAGTAATATTATATGTCAGTTAGGCAATCAGCATGAGATAGACAAGGGGAAAAAAATCCCCATTATGGTTGCTACCTATATTCAGAAGAACACATGTTACCATCCACTTTACTAATTATAGCCCACACGCTTTTCCCCAGATACCAATTAACTAAGTGCAACACATAACACATATCAGTGCAGATGTACACAACAGCACATAAGACATATTTAAATAATGTGTCATCATCTGCACCTCCAGGTATGTAATTTAGCCTACTTATCATGCCCATGTACAAGCAGAGGCACACGGCATCAAAGTGATGTGACAGTGCATTTCCGTATGAGTAATGCTTCAATATTACCACTTCACTTCACCAAGCCGGTACTCAAATTAGATAGCATAAATTGGGTTGAAAATGGCTATCCGTCCTCTAGTGAGCCGTGGAATGGTCTCTGCTCTGTTCCATCACATTTTACAGCTAATTTCATGTGGTGAAATGAGAGATGCAAATATGTTTGGGGTTTCATGCATGAACCAAGATTTATGACTGCTGTCTAGGACCCTCATAGGTCTCTTAACACATCAGCTCTCATCCATCATGTGATAAATCCCTGAAATTACAGCCTCCCTTTAAGTCACTCAGCTGCTATTAGGTGCATGAGAGGAGCCCGAGGATCATCTCTCCAGCCTGCACTGTATTGTATTTTTACATTTTCACACTTGCCAACACCTAAATAAGAATACATCGGACACTGGCTTGCCCCATTTATGTCAAAACGAACTCTGCTGGAGAATGGATGTTACACCTATACTGTAAATGTGATTTTTAACAATCAGTGGAAGAGAATGTGCTCTAATGTTTTAAAAATAATCTTGCATTTATTTATTCTGTAGAGAGCATCATGTTTTTCTTGTTCAGTTAACCTCCTGAGATCTTGCTATCGCTACAGGAACTCCTTTAAGTGTGTGAAATTGAAGGCTATTAAAGGCCATTTTCATAATAATGGCCAGATACTCCTATATGCATCAGATTTCTTATTTTCTTACTTGGACTTTTGCATAAGTTAGCTGGTGATGGGAGTTATACAGTTGTTATACAGGAACAACATGAAGTAAGATCATTCCTTATATTGGGGGCGGTACAGGATTATATTAGGTTAATGCAGACCTGGCTGTCATATAGAGACACACAATGAGGAAGTCTCTTTTGAGGATATCGATTTAGCTTTTAAGTACAGTTTAGAGGAGCTGCTGTGCTGTTAAAATGTGTCAGTGTGTGAATAATGGTCACAGACAAAATTCTGCAAAAACCTCCACTTAGTAGTTTTATAAGTATGTGTGGACCTGCTGCCCCCAACCCTCAACACTATGGCCAACATTAAATTGGCCTTTCAGCATTGCTGACTTTGACCTAATGAACAGTCCAACGTAGAGAAAGTTGTTTTTTTTTTTATTAACTGTGTGTCATGGTCAGTCTGCGAGGTGTTTTCCTCTCTCCCTCTTTCCTCTTGCTATCTCTTTTCTCTCAGGTGAAGTTGGCTAACTTGTGATGTGGCTTCATGTATGAAGACACAAACATGAATGTTCATTTATAATGTTATTCTGGCTGTTATAAATATTAAAGACATTAATAATAAGCACATTTATTTACACCTTTTCTCCTTTGCAAGGTACATATTTGTTTTCAAACAAATATTATGTTCCAGTGAGCCCAAAGTGCCTCTGCGCTAAAAACTGTTCAGGAAATGTATTCACAGTACAAACAACTGCATGCAGGTAACGTACATATAATCTCAACAACATACCCATAAGGTACATAACTGTACATGAAATATAAATGTAATATCACATATTGTTCTGAGGTCAGCTATCCAACATAGTCAATATATTTTGTAAGGATTTGGGTGTTATAAAAACTATTTCAAAAAGCTATATAGATGTTGATAATCGTGGTACCTTAGGCAGTTTATATAGTAAGTTTCATCTATACATTTAAATAATTACAGCGAGATTTAGCTTCGTTTTATTTGTAAGGCCTCCTGTGTTGCAGCACTACTCTGTGCTCATTAACTGTGTGTCATGGTCAGTTTGGAGGGTGTTTTCTTGTCTCTCACTATCTCTTTTCTTTCAGGTGGAGTTGTGGGCTAACTTTTTGTCCCGGGCTGTCACACCTGAGGAGTAGTTAGAGAACGCCATGTGCTCCCAATCCTGCTCAGATAGTTTTGGACTCTGTGGTGGTCACTGGTGCTTTCTGTGCTTACCTTGTGTTAGTGCTGTGCTTTGTTTAACCCTGCCTTCTTGTCTGCTCACGGTTACTTCCTCTGGGTAAAAAAAACACCTGCATACCCACTCTCCTTCTTCCAGCTCACCAGTGTCCCTCCGCTGCTTAATGTAAGATATAATTAACTGAGACCAAAGATCCACGTTCAAGATCGTCCTAAAAACACTCATGTCTTGCTGAAACTAACCCATTTCCTCTCCAGCAAAGCTCCCTGCCTCACGCTTGTAAAGAGACACTTCACTGCACAATTGCCTGTTTACAAGTCCTGCTGTTTGTCTGTGCAATAATTCCTGTAAATAACTTCTTAAACCTGCCGTAGGTGTCTGGGTTTGTTCTTTAGGGTCCAAACATTTAATTATGACACTGTGTTGCATCATCTACTTTTAACTGACCAGCAATGTCTCAACAAAAGAGGAACAGTTTAAAGGCAGTAACAAAACAAGAATAAATCAACTTTTTTAAAGATATTGAAGTAATGATTATGAGGGATGGTTTAGGAGTGGAAGTGGAAATAAAAGAGCAACAAAACAGTTCGACATTTCAGTTTCTTTTTATCTTTCCTTCACAACATGCATAGGACAGAATAAATTGGCCAAACTGAAGAAAAGCAAAGTACAGACAAGTAATTAGAATCTGCAACCTTAAAAATGACAATTCAAATCCTGTACCAGGCTATAATCATAATATTAGGGGCTCCTGGCAGTGTAGCCACTGTGGCTTATTAATATCCATGACCTCAAACAGAAGGAGGAGCTGCAGGAAATAGCAGTTAAATAACAATTAAGTACTAAATTAGGTAATCAGTGCTGTTAAAACTAACACATCCTCCAAATATCTGCCAAAACTCCCCTTCCTTCATACCCAACTTGGCACATTCTCACAGGGACTTGATCACAGGAGTCCAAAAGGCCTGGACTGGTTTGTCAGTTACTGGATCCAAAACAGAGGAAGGCCAAGTGCAGTTTGGAGTAGAAGAAAGAAAAATGAATCAAGTGTCGTTCTTAAAACTGTATTTTTAATCAGATATTTTAAAAAGAGTTTCATGTGTAACTTGGCCACAAAAAATAACACAGATAAGTAACAAGCACCCTGTGTGCTTGTGTTTAGATGTCTTCGGGAAAATGACTGAGGCAAATTGCTTCCAAAAGTGTGAAAACCTAACTCAGAATCACAGTAATGTTTGTGTCTGGGCCAATAATAAAGATTTTCATCAACTGACTTTAACAGACACCATTTCCATCGACCCTGTGTTCACAGATTAAATATCACAGCTTTAGGGAAGAGAAGAGTGACTCAAGGAGTTGCATTTTAATCCAAACTTGATTGCGTAACGACAGTTCTCGACTTCTGGCGGCAGAGCTTAAATCTTAAAAAGTACAAATGGATAATGCCAGGCCAGCAGGATGTCTTTGCTTTGCTCATGTATGAAGACAGGAATGTGTATGTTCATTTATGATGTTATTCTGGCTGTTAAAAATATTAAAGACATTAAAAATAGCCACATATACTTATACTTTATCTTCTTTGTAAGGTACATATATTTGAAGGAATTGTGAGCTTCAGTGTTTGAACATGTTCCAGTGAGCCCAAAGTGCCTCTGCACTAAAAAACTGTTCAGGAAATGTATTTACAGTACAAACAACCGCATGCAGGCAACGTACATGTAATCTCAACAACATACCTATAAGGTACATAACATAACATAAATGTAATGTTGCATATTGTTCAGAGATCAATTATCCAACATAATGGATAGAATTTGTAAGGACTGGAGTGTTATAGAAATAATCCCCAAAAGCTATATAGATGCTGATAATCCTGGTACCCTGGGCAGTTTATATAGTAAGTTTCATCCATCTCTATTAACGTGTCTAGAACGTACATTCACTACAATCATTACAGTGAGATTTAGACTTGTTTTATTTGTAAGGCCTCCTGTGTTGCAGCACCGCTCTGTACCATGTCTAGAAACCCATACAGTTATTTCCATATGAGCAGTTACATGCTGCTTCCCACCCGCCGCCTCCTACACAGATCTAAATTGGTTCTTGGCTTCATGATGAGCTAAAGTGTTGTAGCATCACTTAATAATTCTTTTGGTGTAGCAGGAAATATGTTTACCAATCAGGGAGTGAGTGCACAAGTGAGTCTGACAATATTTCAGGCAGTTTTTGCTGACAATTACTGTCCTGCATTCAATACAGCTGAGTGAGAAACAGCCGGAGGTAGAATGGTCAAAAATATATAAAGAGGCTAATTCTGTTATGATAGCACAACTACAATAAAACTAAACAGAGTAGCAGGGAAAGCGTGGTCTTCAACTTTTTTTGCCATTCTGTGAACAGGGATGTCAATGCACAGAATACTATAATACCCCTTGTTGCACTGGAAACAGTAACCAGAGGAGAAATATCAAAAACACATAAAAGCAGAATTCAAGTATGACCTTTTCTTTTTCACTGGCAAGCTAATAGATCATAAACCAAACCTCACATTGATGCAAGCCTCGGAGGAACAATCCTGACTGACTGCCAGTTTAATAAATGGGCCTATCTGCTTCATCACTTACTGTGATTTTCCCTTTGATGTGAGTAGAATAAGTAAATTTGCCACATTAATTCTGCAAGCACAGGTGGATATTAAAGCTTTAGTTTGAGAGTATTATATTTACATGTTTTATTCCGGTGTTATTTGTTTTTCTTTCAGTACGATTATGAAATCAGGCAAATTTGAAAGAGCCCGTTGGGAGCTGTAGTATAAACAAAGACAGAACTGCTTAAGTTCTGGCAAAAATCACATTCATTTTCTTTAAAATCAACAGATGTTTGCAGCTCCTGTGCCTTTCTGATTAAACGCCGATACCAAATGAGCAGCTTGTACATATTCACTTGACAACTTTGTGACATGTAGAGGTGTAAATTTGTTATACATCGGTAAAATATAAAATGTTACATTCAGGGGTAACCAATCAAATTATATATACTTAATTAATATCTATTCAGTTTATACAAAGCACATTTTCCTCAATGATTTGAATAATTAAAACTCTGACTTTTTATTTTTCTGCTACGTTTTATTCAAAACTATTGCTTCATGTTTATTGAGGGTGAAGAATCATTTTTTCAAACTTTTTCTTGGAACTTTTGCAACATAAGGTCTAATCCCAAAGCAGCAAACTGGCTACGAAACCATCCAAAAGTGGGTCCACATTGATGCTAATTTACTGACAAGTAATGCCGTGTTGTTTGTCATGGAAGACACTTTTCCAGATGCTTACATTTATTGGCTCAGACTAAGTAAGATCCTGAAACTTGCTCATGTATTTATGCCATAATGAATGGTGCACTAGGCTGTGAGTGTGACTAGATGTTGCGATATTTCCAAATGGTGTGTGTGGTGTTACATTAAATTATCGATTAAATAAAATGAAAGAATGATAATCAGTGATATGATTTTAAAGAAATCATATCAAAAAGATTTTTTTTTAAATTGTTATGTGCTGCCATGTAACCATACCTACTCCCTCTTATGAAAACAGAAGACAATAACTGTTTTATTTTACCAGCAGAGTTATACAAAGCATGCACAGACATTATACCCAGCTACAATTATATGATCTCCCAATTAGCTCTCGGTTGACATTTACTGCCTTTTCATGCTCTGCAGTAGGGGATATGAAAATGTTTATTGAGCTATACACTTTGGCAAAAGGCCATGTTGGACGTGAAGTTAAAGACACAAGAGTGCATATAAACCTGCCTTTAACAGTGTTTGTTATTTTACTTAATTCAAATTACAAGATTTATATCCCTGTTTTTTCTCCCTTTCACTGGGTGGGTGGTGTAACAGATACCTCTCCTCAAAAGCCAAGTGCCTTGTCTGCTGAAGCAGGACACTTTCAGCCAAAGTGTTTATTCCTGAGTTTATTCCTGTCTGTTGTAAGTCCTACAGTCATGCATAATTTCCTTTTAAAAATCATGTTGTTAATCATGTTGCTTTATCAACAAATGCAGTTGCATTTTTACTTTTTTTGCCTCTTACCTTCTCTCTTCTCTTAGCTATTAAAAAGCTTTATGATTTATGATAGCGAGTAGACTGAGGGAATCCACATAATAAATAACTGCAAAGCCAGCTGAAGCTGCTGTTACTTATAAAGATTTCTCTTTGTTTTCATTTTGACATATGGGGCCATTACAGTAGAGACATCCAGTGGATGCTGAACATGGTCCAGATCAGCAGGTGGCACTCTCATGACAGCAAAACAGAGTAGCTGCCACTCGCCACAGGATGATAAATTTAGGTGGAGGAAATGCGCTGCACTGAGGAGCTGACATTTTTGCCTTTTAGTTTGTCTTAAGCCTTTCAGAGAGGATGGCTTCAATCACTGGGATTATAATAAATGGCTTTCAAAGATAGGCCTCATCTGACCCGCACAGAGGGATGAAAATTTTTTATTTATTTATTTTTTATTTTTTATTTTTTGGGGGGGGAGGGGGGGGGGTCAAATTTATGGACAAATGACAAGTGAATATTTTTAAATGGTCAGGTTCTTTGATATGAGTTGATTCCTCTAAATTCTCATTTGAATAATTCTGTTATCCACTTATGGAATCAGTTATGGGTATAAAGGAGCCAATGATAACAACTCATAATATTTCTTTTTCTCTCGATACAATTAGCTGTAAACAGGATCTCTGTTGCCAGTGACACACTCACATAATGCAGTTGATATCTCTTAAAAAATTTAAATTGATCAAAATTTTGCTCATGAAATTGCAGAAAACATACAGTGTGAGATGCAATGAATGAAGCAACTTCCATCAAACACGATAGATCTGCATTTTTAATCAGATAAATAATAAAGACTAAATCTAAATAAATATCTTTATGATCACATTTGCGATGATTATGTCTTTTAGTTATCTGAATTGCTGCAGTCCTTACTATTGCATTTCCCATTACAGAATGGGTTTCAGCACACCTGCATGCCTTGCAAAACCACGTCCCCGCTCTTGTCGTACTGACAATTATAAAATCTGTTTCACAAATCCCTCACAGGTGAAGCGGAGACGCTGTTGCAGCTTATCAGCAGTAATCATGTATCTATTTAGGCTTATTGACCTGTCAGATGAGCAGAGTTTGCAGGTTACAGAGAAAATAAAATTATGCTACTCAAAATAACGATTTCCCACCCGTCTGCTGTAGGCCAGAAAAGAACTGAGATCGGCAAGAATAATTACTTCCAACTCAAACCCTTGACGAATTAATGGCGATAAAGTCCCAAAATGGCAGAGGTCACGCACTGGATGAAATTAACAGTATTTCCAATTTTCTCTTGGATCCAGGTTCCCTCCGTTAAGACTCAGGGTCATTTACTCCTGACCCAGTTTCTTCTTGGTGGGATGCTCAAGAGACTAAGAAGCAATTTCCCTCATATTCCATCAAATAGGAGTGAGGAGTGAGGTGTTAACAGTGTTGCAGGAAGAGAAAACACTCTAGCTTGACTTGCACTGACACATCTCAGGATTAATAAAGTCTGCCAACATGTACTCAAGTTATGAACAAAACGCTATTTTTAAAACATGGTTAAACTCAGCATTCTGGAGATGCACATTTTTTAGGGCAGCATGGTGAAAGATAGTCTCCTTTAATTTACAAAGTGAAAAATTATCTCCCTGAACACATTATTTTTTAACTGCATACCAGTTTCTGTTGAGATGAAATGAGAGCAACAGCATAGCAGGGATTCTAATAGCTTTATCTAAGAGAATGAAGGAGTGAACTGTAGCTCCTGTAAGACTATGATTCACTAAATTGCAAAGAACTTTAATACATATTTGTGTTACTTTTGTGAAGCACTAACAAAAACATATTTTAGCAATAAGGAACACAGTTACAAATGCTTGCTGTTTATTCAGAGGACCTTGTCAGTTTTATGTTGTTCTAAACTGAAAGCGGCTAAATGTCTTTTTTCTTTACACTTTTGTTCCACCACCAGACAGGAGGTGCGTTTAACTGTTGCAGACAACCAGTCTGTTTCAGTTGTTGCATTATCTACGTAAAAGGGTTATTTTGTTTGTGCTTTGGTTATGTTTTGGCTATTTTTTTTGCTTGTGCCAAATAGAGGCTGAAGTGCACAATCGTTTGCTCTGTGTACCAGGTTTATTTGGTGACCTCTTTTTTTTTGAATCACACTTTAATGTGAGTGTGTGTGTGTAAAGGTGAAATGCAGGTGATTTGCTTAGACCTCCCTTCCCCCATTAACCCATCTGCCCACCAGTAAACCAGAGCATTGCATTTTAAACTTGTTTGTATAAATAGATTAGAGGGCAATTGATTTCTTTTTACCATTGTCTGTACACTAATTTCTCAATTACTTGAATCACATCTCTGCCCATTTAAGTATAATGGACCTTAACACATTTTTGGTTTTGGTTATTGGTACTGATTTGAAGTGATTTCTCCCTGGGATTCTGTGTGGCAGGTATCTGTGTCTTTGTGATGCACCTTACTTACAAGGCTTGCTCCTGATAACTTTTGAAATGACCACTCCTCCACACAGTGAGTTATTCACTTTGTGGTGCTGATAAAGAAAGAGCTGTCAGACATGGAGCTAATGTGATTTGCTTTCCCATTGAAAGTGCCTGCAGAGAATAAAACTTCTTAGACATCTTCACTTTGCAGTGGCTCAACGCCCTCCTCTGGCCAAGCTGCAAGACTTAAAAAAAAAAGAAAAAAAGCTATTGGAAGACCTATATCTGAGTGTGGCAGGGCGTGGCCTGCGGTGCCATGCAGGGAAGGCGGATGCACCTGTACCGCAGGCCACGCCCTGCCACACTCAGATATAGGTCTTCCAATAGCTTTTTTCTTTTTTTTTAAATCACGCAGATCAGTTTGTGATCCAGTTTTAACAAGGACGTCATCGCTGATTCAAAAATGCAAATCCAAAAACCAAGGTGCCTAATTTTGTCTTTTATATACAGTCTATGCTGCTGTATAGACAAAACATTTTTTGGCATCAATGTGAGTTATTTATTTATTTATTTATTTATTTATTTATTTTTGTTTGTTTTTATTAAAACCATTTACATGGTATGGAATTGTTTTTTATACTTTTAGCCCCAAATTAGCTTAACATAAAATTAACTAGTAACAAAGTTGTGTTCCTTTACAGTCTGAGCACAGCTTGTGAGCTATGTGCTTTACACTTCAGTGCTCCAGGTACATAGTCCAGCAGCATATTTAACGTACTGTTGTTTTATGGTGGAAATGCAGCCAGTGTTCAGAGAAACCATGTAGAAATAAAGTAAGGGAATCTTCAAGAAAAAAAAAACAACAACAACAACAATAAAAAGAAAACAAAAACTAAAATCTTAAGGGAGGTACTAATGTGACAACTCTGCATTAGCAGGATAAAACTGTTATCAGTTACCAGTGTACTTCACCACTGGCTTTATTCCCCTTTTCCAGTTAAATGACATCTAGATTATTGTTTAATATCAAAACAAAATAAAAGATGATGACATTGTACATTAATAATTTTTCATGTTGATTCAGGATAATCCTGCCATGTACAGTTTGCATGCAGTGCCATTGCCGGAAATATTGCAATATTTATGAAAGTGAAGTTCTGGAGGTCAGTATAGTGGACTCAGATATAACAGCTTTATCTCTGACATTTGAGGCCTGGATTTTTGTCCAATTTCACATCGAGTTGACTTGATTTGGCATTTATAATATTTAACCTTGACCCAGTCTTGACATAAACAGCTTTTTAGTTTCTAGCTTAAGCGTGAGCTGGAGTATTATATTAGCATCCAGGGCTATAAATATTTAAAAATAAAAATAAGAAAAACATTTTATTATGAATCTCAAAATCTTATATTTATGTACACTGCACAATTTAAAGAATTTTAACTTAGAAGTTAAAACATGCCGTACACTACTGATGACAAAACTGACAAATTTGACAATTTTGTACAATATAATGTTTTGTCCCCTGTGGTAAATATTTTTTCTTGCGCCAGATTTTATAAACCTTGCTCTAGCTGTAGGATAATACAGAAATGAACAGGACTCGCCCATCTGATTTTAATGAATGATTTTAATTTCATCTATGATCAGTAGTTTTTCTTCGGTCGTACATTTGTGTGTTGTGCTTGGAGTGCACTTCTCCCAATGAAGTGGGAATTTGAAAGAGTGGAATGGCCTTCAGGTCCTCATGACCTCCAATATTTGTGAAAGATGCTTTGACAAATATTTCGGGGCCAGGGTGATAGAAGGATCAACACAACACGGGACTTAATAGATTTAGCATTGAACACAACATACAGCTCTTTGTTTCCTACTTGAAACCAACAGGGAACTTTTATATATTTTCTAAAAGTATGACCGTAGCCTTTGCTCATCTTAACCATGTGTTTATTAATGTAACCATGACAAAAATGTCTACTAAGGTAGAGTAATAATTTTAACCCAAATCTCAGTGTTTCTCTCGAAAATCTTATTTTTAATGACATCAATGAGCATTGTCACATCATAAAGCATAAACGATTTTGTCCTGCTTATTAAGAAATTAAATATAAAAGGAAATTTTTTTTTTTTAAATAGTGATTTTAATTTACATCACCTGGACGTTTAATTTGCATGAGTGCCATTTAACCCCAACCTTTCTTGGGGCATGTAGAAATGTCTGCTTAAATCTGCAGTTGCTCACTTACAATTAAAGACATAAGAGCAGTTTCCTCACCGACACATTTAGAGTTACATATTACTGATGTGTCCATCTGAGCTTTTTTTCCCCTTTACCAGCCTTTAATTTGATGCAACAAATAAAATTATGAGACTTGCTCTGAGCAACATTGTGAAAATGCAGTATGCCTAATTAAGTTATCACATTGTCTTGTGAGTGAGGTCTATTATGGGCTATGATTCAGGTAATATCACTGGCTGTTGGTTCTGTATTAGTAAGCACAAGACTGAGAATCCACATATTAATATTTACCATTACCGTGTTTTCTGCCTCCCGCTGATCAATTAAAAGCTACTGCACACAGAATAAAAAAGGAAACACAGTATTCCAACACTCACTTGTTTTCTAGCTTGTATTAAAAGAAGTTTTTCATCTGTAAGAGTTTTCTTTTCTTTTTTTTTTCATCTGAATTCGTAAGGCAGATCCATTCAGTGGATGTACGTGTCATTTAGTGCAACACAGTGCTGAGTTTTACTGTTCGGGAAAGACCATTATTTGAGTAGCTGCCATTAGTGGAGCCTATTCAAGCTCATGCTATCAGTGGCTGATAAGTAGATTAGTGGAGGGGTTGGGGGAGATGGTGAGAGTGGGTGCTTGCTTAGATAATGTGCCAGCGTCTCTCAGCAGTGTGAGCCGCCAAGGCTGATAATGAAAGCTGGCTACTAACCAAAAGGTTCCAAATCAATTTACAGATTTGGGCACATTTAGGAGAGGGCAGTGAAAAGGCAAATTGAGCCATTACTGTGGCTGTGTGTGTAAATGAGAACGTGCCCTACTTGACAGTCTTCTGACATTCAGGTGAGAGACACTTACTACATTTGATATGTCTGTTCGAAATGTGGAAAACATGGAGGATAACAAAAGAAACTACAAAAAAATCCTCCAAAATCTGAAAGTGAATCAATCCCCAAAGAAGCTCACGTTAAAGTGGCAAGTTTTAAAGCAGGTATAGACATGTTTACACCCTGGTACAAACAGCCAGTACAGCTCACAGATTTAAATTAATATGGACTTAAAGTTATGCATAATTAAGAGGAATGTAACAATGGACGATGATGTCAGAGATCAACTATCATCACTGCTGACCAATCAAGGCAATTTTGATCTAATTTGCCCACTGCTGCATTAAATTAATATTGTTCATATTCATAGATTCATAGCAACTTCAATCTGCAAAGGCACATATCATCACACAACTAAATATGTAATATGTAATACAGATGAGTCTAACATTTGTTTATGGTAGCTCTGTTTCCACATAAAGCGCACCTCATAACTGATCTCAGAGCAGTGAAAGGAGAGACAGTGCAGCTTGTCTAGGATGCTAATCTGCCACTAGTCTTCTGTCAAAGACTGGAGTTTTATCCAAAACTGCTGGCCTCTCAGCTTGACGGGCTTCAGTCATTGTTATTGGGAAAGAGATGTACTTGTGAACTGGAAACATGCTATAGTTGGGATCAAAGGTAAGAGTACAGATATTTTGCTCTTTTGCTTAGAACTGGAAATGCCAGTCTCATTTTCTGGACTCCAAGTATTGCACAGATATAGTTGCCTTAAATGTGTAGGGTTAGAACTATGAAAGCGTGCTTTGGCCACCTGTTTAGAGAGAATGGGTTATAAGTACTTATGTGCACAGAGACAGATTATCCTTTCTATTGTTTACAAGCTAATGTTTTTCTATTACATGCCAAACTCATCTGACAGTTTGGTTTTTAGCTGATAGGCAATGATGACACATTCAAGTGTTGTGTAATCTGTGGCAGCCAGCTTTAATTTTGTATATTTTCTCAGATGTTTGACATTTTGACAGGTTGACATATGCTGCTGTCTAAGAGGAAGACAAAATAAATTAAACCATGGAGAGGGGAAGCATGGATGGCTCATTTAATAACTTTGAAAATAAAAGTCAGAAAAAATGATTTGCTTCTCCACCGAGTGAAATGTGCCAAAAACGCATTTTTTCTTGCCTTGAGCATGTTTATATGGAAATGGAGCACTGTGAATTTCAAGAAATCCTGCCTCTAGCACAGAATTATATCTGCTATTGTTGACTGGAGATAAATAATGGTGGTAATAACACAGAGAAAATTATCATCATTTACCAATTCAAAGCTCTGAAAGGTAGTAAGCCTTGTGTGGGATATTAGTTTAATTGATGGGAGGAAGTCCTTTAATCTATCAAAGCAGTGCTCTTTGTTGTCTTGTTAAATCTTGGCAATGGTTGTAAATTTATGAGCAATTGACAAGGGAACTTCCTTTAGAACTGTGCCTGAAGTGATAAGATTATTGTTTGTTTGACAATAATTGCAGTTCCCCAATGAACAAATTAAATATTCAAAAGTGAAAAAAAATTAATAGAAAAAAATATAAATTAATCCTGAGAATGTACTTAAAATGTAATTTAATGTACCTGTCGTTGGTTTGTTGTTCTCATGCAGTAGAGATTTGCTTGACTCATATCTTCAGAATACTGGATTCACCCCGAGAATAACAAAGTCTGTCCTCACACAAAATAGATTTCTGGCAAGACTCATATGGAAGAAAGAAATGATATACGATATCTACGAGGCCACAGGCTTCACTCGAGCTTCAGCCAGAGCCTGTTGAAGCCTGAAGAGATGAACTAGCTGTACCTTTTTTTGCTGTAATAACCAGCTGTTGTTGATTGAACCGCAGTGCCTGGAGGAGTGCGCGGGCAGATGCTTTGGTGACACAGAGAATGACAAACACTCCCCGCCAGCATCTGTATCAACACAAAATGTATGCATGATATGCAGCTTCACACACACGTGTACTCCACAGCTAGGAGAACAATTGTCCAGCGCATCACATGAATGTCAACAAATACTACAGGGGTTCATCAGAATGCGCCTCCAGTCATCCACAGTGGAGTACAAGGGCCAGGCTGTTAGGAACTACTAAAGGATGAGGGAGTTAGAGATTTGTTTGATGTTTTTAAATTATAAGTGACTTAATGTGAATGAGTGAACGACATACATACATATATATATATATATATATATATATATATATATATATATATATATATATATATATATATATATATATACATATATATATATATATATATATATATATATATATATATATGTTGGTAGTAATATGCAGAATAACTGTGAAAAATAGGGGAAATCTGTTGCCATCTACATGCACAAAACTTCAGATATTCCGCCCACAGTAGTGACGTAGTTGCAGCTAGATGGTGATTTAACTGCAAAATGCCATTGGCACTCACCAACCTTGCTCTTATATAGGAACATAAGCACACTGGATCTAGTTGGCAACCTACCTGTTGCAAAAAAAAGTGCTGACAAACTGTGTAAAGAGTGAGTCAGATTGATTGCAATGTGCTGGCAGATTATCTGGGTTTATAAATTAGATTCCAATTATTTGCAAACCTTCACCAAACTTTCTGAGAGTCGCTGCTTTCAGATTGTTAGACTGCAGTGCTACAGAGAGCTAACCTTCCACATATGCAATTGTCCTGCAGTTTAAAGTGGCTTCCCAGAAGCTGAGGGTCTAGCATGCTCAAGTACAGCAATAAATAAATAAAATAAAAAATTGCATTTCTCTAGAGAAAATGGAATGTGAAAGCTAAAAATGTGAAAATTTGGCTCGAAATGCTCAAAAATATTTGAAATACTAAAAGCAGAACTTGCTGAATGAGCTTAATTGCATAAGATTACAAAAAATATCAATCAGCTTAATAAAAAAGGCAAGAGTACCAAAAACTGAAAATACACTAAATAAACCAAAAAAGTACTGTCATGGGCTGGTTGTGTGGCAGGCAGAGAGAGGACCCAAAACGTAGGACTTGGCAGACAGGCTTAACTTAAGACACACATTATTTTCTGGCAGATGGCTGATTGAACAACATAACAAGCAGAGCTGAACTGGAGTAACTGAAACCACAAACCCTGACTAACAGACAGGAGCGCACACAACATGAGAACATGACAGCGTTGTGACAAGGAAACCAAGGACCTAAATACACAGGATAACGAAAGGATGGCCAACAGGTGAAAACACAGCTAAACCTAATAACTGCTTGTGCCACCCTTGGCAGCAAAAACTACAGTCAAGCATTTGGCATAACCAGCAATGAGTGTTGTAGAGGAATTCTGGCCCACTCTTCTTTGCAGGATTGTTTTAATTCAACAACATTGAAGGGTTTCTGAGTATGAATGTCCTGTTTAAATTTAAGCCAAAACATCTCGATCAGATTAAAGTCCAGACTTTGACTTGGCATCTCCAAAACCTTCATTTTGCTTTTTTCTAACTGTTCAGAGGTGGAGATGCTGGTATGCTGTTAGACCATTGTCGCTGTTGTATGACCCTAGTGTGCTTAAGCTTCAGGGCATAAACTCAGGGTCTGATGTTCTTCAGGATTTCCTTGGTCTCCAGCAAAGAGCCCAAGACCATCACACTGCCACCGCCATCCATGACTGTTCATCTGATGTTCTTTTTATGTAATGCTGTGTAAGGGTTAGAAAGCCTTAGAAGAGGCTTTGCCACCTTTTCCAGGCTGAGAAATGTCAATGAGTTTGTTTCTTTTCTTGAGTTCCTTTTAGATTGTGGCATGATGTGCTTCTTTTTAAGGGCTTGTAGCCAACTTCACTTTGCCAAGAAATCACTATTTAAATGATTTCTTGACTCAGCAGATTTGCCAATAATCAGGTTTTGGTATCAACCTTTTAAAAAAAATGGTGTGTCACAATTAATTCATGATTTAACATTTTGTGCATATGCAACCAAGTCTTGTAAATTATATCTAACTATATCTAACCAAGATTAGGTTAATTTTAATAGGACTTCACAGGATTTCAGTGAGCTTGCAAGAAGACAAAATAATTTTGGTTATTCATCATTACTTTCATGCGGAGCAGGGGAGGTGTGCTGGAGTTATAAATTTAATCTGAACAACCTTCAAGCCATAGAAGAAGGACTCCTGAGTGCTATTTCCCCGTGAAACTGGCATTTTCTTGTTAACTCTTTCACAATAAAGTATTAATAAAGTCACTGGATTCGCTGGTAGCATCAGAAATATAAGTGCAAATCTAGGAGACAACTTCTAGCATTAAGTTTTAAGAGACACGGACATCTTCTTACAATATAACTACACAGATATGAATCATATATTTCCTCACAGACAAGGATTCTGCCTATCTTCGTGAGACATGAAAAATAATTTTCCTTGTATGGGCTTTAAAAACTCAGTATAAACTAAAAGTTTAGGTTTAGATTTCCTGCATATTGAAATATAACAATAAAAGAATCAGTTCTGACTCACGAGCGCATATTTTGCTAGTATGTAATTGTAATTTTATTGATGTTAAGATGTTTACAATCACCCGAAAATAATCAATATGTTTATCTTGACTTCGCTAAGTTGTTACTGGAGTTTTCTGTTTTCTGCTCTGGAGTGCATTTTTGCTCACTGTGCGTGTGTGTGTGTTTGTGTGTGTGGTAAATTATCAGTTGGTACCTTTGTTGTTTAATTGTTATAAACCCATGTACTGGATTTTTCCAGCCTTCAGTCTCGATAAGCTCTCGATGCATTCACAGACTTTGTTATCAGTGGGAAGAGAAAAAAAATGCAGCTCATTAACGGCTTCAGTGACTTTGTGTAATGAGCTTTGTCAAGGCTTCAAAAATCTGTTTTACTTTGAATTCAATTTTCTCAAGTAAAAAAAATCAATTTATTAGTTCATTATCGAGTCGTTGGCATGAAAAAATGTGTAATTGATTAATTTATCAAATCTGTGTGTCTTGGATAGCCTCTGGTTTTCATTTCTATCGTACTGAGGGCGAAGTCTCCCTTCGTGCCCTTGGTTTTAAAATATTGTTATTATTATTATTCATTCTGGCACAGTATCAAATCTAACAATTTTCAGCTGTGCCAGGACACAACTCAAAATTACATCCCCTACTTTATTTATTTATTTCACCACTCTCTCACAGTGACCACCTTGGCAGCTATCATTCTATTGAAATGACAATTTCAGTAATGCATATTTTGAAAAGCTGAGTATTACAGAAATATGTCTTTTTTTTTCAATTTCTGCAGTACTTTTACTTCTTAGTTTTACAATTTTATCCATTATTTGACCCTGAATTACATTTACATATATAGGTTTGAAAGTTTAAATAATATCCCACGAGGCTGTGACTGAAGGTGGAGGAAATTAAGACTATTATCATATCCGATTTTAGACACCATAGCACAATAGCAGGCTAACACCATCCACTTCCAGAAATTTCTTGCAGCCTGTGCACACCCCCATATCTGTGAAGAATGGCACAGCGTGCTAGTCTGCCTGTCTATCTTTTTTTCTTATCTGTCTATTGAATGTAGTGAAGCAGATTCTGTTTCCAGCACTGGTAAGATCTGGGAAGCTGGGCTCAAGGCGCAACAGCTTGAGCACACATTGGCTAGTATCCACTAACTCAGGCTCTACAGTTAATGAGGACACTGAACTCTTTTTACACAACACTGAGCTTAAAATACGTTCACCCCCAGTACTAAAACAACTATAACACGCAGCAATAGAGAGGTATAAAGAAGTGGAAGGAAGAAAGCAGCGGCCAAGACATGACAGAGCAATCTAAGAATAGAAGATGACAAGGTGATGAAGGACAGGACGGTGGAAGGAGAGGCAACAAAGAAGAGAAGGGCTAAGGACAGAGACAGGACTGGACAGAATGAGGTGGGAGAGAGCAGGACTGAGTCATCATTATGGTAATAGAGAGCGGTAGTGAGTGCTGAGCAGCCGAACCACGCTGACTCATTCAAATGCACTTTCGGTTACACACAGAATGTCATAGTGCACCCCAGGGAGAGCATCGTCAGTCCAAGGTTAGAAAAATACACTGAACTTCACTTGTCTGTCCTTCATTTACACTCTAATCCTCTTTATACAATGCAGAAAAAGATACTATGATACTGTGTTATAAAAATGTAGTTTAAAGTGATCGTTCATACTGCCGAACACCTTAAGAATTTTCACACATGCATGCATTCATCCAAAAGGTGGGGTACCCAGATCGCCGGCCTATCTGACACAGAGAGACAGTTAGACATTTGCACCTACAAGCAATTTAGAATCACAATTACCATAACATGTCTTTGGTAGGAAACCACATTACCCAGTGACAACCCACATAGGCAAATGAGATTGGTACGCAGGTAAAACATGCAAACTCCTAACAGAAAGATCCGAGCTAGCTGATGGATTCAAATCCAGGACTAACGACTACACAGTGTAATTCTAAGTATTTAAACAAATTCATGGACAGCTTACACAGATTTCAAAAGTAGTTGCACAGACACCAAACAAAATCATGTTCATTCAGTCATTTTGTGAAAAATCCATTGCTGACATCAACAGCTGATTCATAGCGTCCTTTGTGAGGCTCTCGCTGGCTTTCACTACAGCCACTTTCAGCTCCTGATATTTGTGCTGTTGTCTCATATCTTTACTCTAGTCTTCAAGTTGAAAGCTACACTTGCCACACTCTCAAAGCTCAGTCAGTTTGAGATCAGGTCTTCATCATAATAAGCTCATTGATTTTTGGGGGTCCTTGTTCTGTTTATTGGTGAAAGGTTGCCCTGTGAGTTTGGCTGTGTTCATCCCACTCCTTCTATCAAAGGTAAAATCATTACTAATTGTCAACTTTTCACTTCAATTTTCAGCCACGCAGTTTGTTGTATGGCTAAAAACTGAACTGGAACTATGAAATATGCTCTTTATTATGCATTAAAAAGTTACAGTCATAATCTAAAAGGACAGCTAACCAGATAGTACTATTAGATCCAAATATATCATACTTGGACACCAAAATATATATAATTTTTTCCTTTACAATAGTGAGGAAAATGTATATGAAAGGACAGGACTTCAAACATCATTGAGGCTAGGAGGAAACTGTGAAACAGCAAACATGAAACCTGATGTGGTTTGACTTCAGTTTGCAGTACAGTTGTATGACCCTGTTAAAAAGTGAAACTATGTTTTAAAAAAAGGCCAATTCATGTATTTATCCTCTATATTTAAAGGCTAAGTTGAATATATTTTAATAATGTGTTAGTATAGCATATTTTGGAGCTAAAACTTTGTGCAGTTTCTAATTAAACAATAGCCGTAACTCTTGGGAATGATTCTCACAGGCTTTAACACTCTCACCTTTTAATGAGGCGATGTCATGCATTTCCAAACTGAATTTTGCCTCTCTATCATTACTTTGCTCACGGTGCTTGCAAGACAGATAAAGTTAAGAAAAGTCAACTTTTCAAGAGCGGCTGCAGGTACCAGCCAGTCAAGTCAGGTTTATTTAAATGCACCAGCACTGCCACTAACCAACCGAACAGTGCTGTGAAAATGAGTTTGAGTTGGATTCTTTCACCATTTAGCTTAAAAACTGGCAGTGAATAATCACCCTGCTGCCAACTGAAGAGTGGTTAACTTGCCTTGTGAGTGACTGGTTGTTATCCTTGACAACTGCACAAGCCAATAAATCTCTCACAAATGCCAAGCATACCTATGTGTGAATTCTGTTCATCTGCTCATTAATGCAAATATCTAATCGGCTAATCATGTGGTAGCAACTCAGCATTTACACATGGTTAACACAACCTGCTGAAGTTCAGAGCATCAGAATGGGGAAGAAGGTGATTGTGACTCTGAACATGAGCTGGTCTGAGTATTTCACTTACTGTTAATGGAAAATGGTCCAAAAAGAGAAAATATCCAGTGAGTGCTGGTGTAATGGTGTACCTGAGTATTGTTGGTGACAGTATTCATCTTTTTATGAACACGGTGTACCATCTTCTGATGGCTGGTTCCAGCAGGATAATGCATATCACTAAGTTCAGATCATCTCAAGCATGACAATGAGTTGTTGAACTCAAATTTGCTCCATAGTCACCAGCACCTTTGGGATGAGATTCACATATTGATGTGATGCCAACGAATCTGTAGCAACTGTGCTGAGACTGAGCAAAAATCAAAATCTTAGCACCTTGTTAAATCTATACCATTAAGAATGTGACCAGTGAGTGTAGGTTCCCATACAGCTAAAAATGTTCGCACATACCTGCAAGGCAACCTTATTTTCTCCTTAACATAGAGCTGACATGTTAGACAGAGCTGAAACATTTTCATTGTGTCATCTACCAGATTAAAATGAATAGTTTAATTTTTAGCAATTGGCTAAATGAAAGAAGTCAAACTGAAAAGGGGATTTGATTTAAATGCACCATCTGCACAATATTTACAAAATTATTTTCATAATATTTCTGCAAGCTTGGATGAACCATCACCACCCTCCTAATGAGCTGCTAATGAGTGTGAAACAGAGTGTGGAGTGCCAGATGTAGTGCCCCTTTAACCTAATAACTCATAATGGTGGTTCATGTGCTAAATTAGAGCATCACAAACTGTAAAGTGATTAGAAGTGTCAATAAGACGCCTGAAAAGCTTTTTTCTCCTCTGTCAATTAGCATAACGGATTTCCTAATTGGATTCTTTTTGATGTGATCCGTTTGTTATCAGTATGCTGTTTTCCTAGGAAGATATCAAATTTAAGATCCCTTAGAGATAATTTATTATATGTGTTAGGATAAATAGAAATTCGGCTCTACTCATATTGTGATCACTTGCCACCTAATATGACCATTTGTGAATAGTTTAGGACATATGAGCCTTTAAATTGTATTTTGTCTTGCTAACTTATCTATAATCTGTAAGACGCATTCAAAACAAAGTGGGAATAACTGCTTCAAGTAATGCAGGAAGCAGCACCAGTGTGGATAAGTGGCTATTAATACCTACATTATTGTGTCATTGAGATTACATTTAAATAAATGATTATATGCAAACTTATATCACATTAGCAGTTTAATAAAAGATAGCCTCTAAAGTGGATTAATTGATTTCTATCATTGTGATTCAATATCTCCCTGCCATAAAATGTGTTTCAGGGCTCAGTCACACTGGTGAAGAGACTGTTCAGTGACCCCTGCAACCTTCTGTTACTAAGGTGCAATCCCCAACCAGTTGGTGAGTGGTGGCTGGCTGTTGCTGGGTGAAAGAGGCTGTTGCACCAAAAACCTCTGTAATTGCTTTAGCTGCTAGCAGATTGATGCGGTTTTCCATAGTTGGAAGACACCAACTTGTCTCCAAACAGTCAACATCTGCTTTTTAGGCTGTAGTGAAATTTGATAACATGTAATGTAAACTGGAAACAGACAGCATTTGTTGGAATGATTTCCTTTCACCCTCAGTCTGAAATAAACAACCTAACATACACACATTAATCTCACACATGTGCACACAAAATGGATGGATGGATGGACTGGTATTTGCCAGAAGCCATTGACCACTCTGTAATACACAAGTGGGCTTCAGCAATCAGTTTCACAGCCACTGCTAATAACATCTAGCAAATACAGGGAGTGCAGAATTATTAGGCAAGTTGTATTTTTGAGGAATAATTTTATTATTGAACAACAACCATTTTCTCAATGAACCCAAAAAACTCATTAATATCAAAGCTGAATGTTTTTGGAAGTAGTTTTTAGTTTGTTTTTAGTTTTAGCTATTTTAGGGGGATATCTGTGTGTGCAGGTGACTATTACTGTGCATAATTATTAGGCAACTTAACAAAAAACAAATATATACCCATTTCAATTATTTATTTTTACCAGTGAAACCAATATAACATCTCCACATTCACAAATATACATTTCTGACATTCAAAAACAAAACAAAAACAAATCAGCGACCAATATAGCCACCTTTCTTTGCAAGGACACTCAAACGAATCAGAATCAGAATCAGAAAGGGTTTTACTGCCAAATGTTGAGCGGGTTTACAACATTAGGAAATTGCTGCGGTGCTTCAGTGCAAACATACTGTTATAAATACTGTTATAAATTAAGCTTAAATAGACATGAAAATAAAAATGAGAATAAGAATTAAAAGTGCTAAGTAGATAGATAGATATATACATGATATATACATGAGTGCAGGTGGTGATCAGTGCCAAACATGGAATGATGCAGTGAACACAGCGTTTTGATCTGTTCACCATCAACATTGCGTGCAGCAGCAACCACAGCCTCCCAGACACTGTTCAGAGAGGTGTACTGTTTTCCCTCCTTGTAAATCTCACATTTGATGATGGACCACAGGTTCTCAATGGGGTTCAGATCAGGTGAACAAGGTGGCCATGTCATTAGTTTTTCTTCTTTTATACCCTGTCTTGCCAGCCATGCTGTGGAGTACTTGGACGCGTGTGATGGAGCATTGTCCTGCATGAAAATCATGTTTTTCTTGAAGGATGCAGACTTCTTCCTGTACCACTGCTTGAAGAAGGTGTCTTCCAGAAACTGGCAGTAGGACTGGGAGTTGAGCTTGACTCCATCCTCAACCCGAAAAGGCCCCACAAGCTCATCTTTGATGATACCAGCCCAAACCAGTACTCCACCTCCACCTTGCTGGCGTCTGAATCGGACTGGAGCTCTCTGCCCTTTACCAATCCAGCCACGGGCCCATCCATCTGGCCCATCAAGACTCACTCTCATTTCATCAGTCCATAAAACCTTAGAAAAATCAGTCTTGAGATATTTCTTGGCCCAGTCTTGACGTTTCAGCTTGTGTGTCTTGTTCAGTGGTGGTCGTCTTTGAGCCTTTCTTACCTTGACCATGTCTCTGAGTATTGCACACCTTGTGCTTTTGGGCACTCCAGTGATGTTGCAGCTCTGAAATATGGCCAAACTGGTGGCAAGTGGCATCTTGGCAGCTGCACGCTTGACTTTTCTCAGTTCATGGGCAGTTATTTTGCACCTTGGTTTTTCCACACGCTTCTTGCGACCCTGTTGACTATTTTGAATGAAACGCTTGATTGTTCGATGATCACGCTTCAGAAGCTTTGCAATTTTGAGACTGCTGCATCCCTCTGCAAGATATCTCACTGTTTTTGACTTTTCTGAGCCTGTCAAGTCCTTCTTTTGACCCATTTTGCCAAAGGAAAGGACGTTGCCTAATAATTATGCACACCTGATATAGGGTGTTGATGTCATTAGACCACACCCCTTCTCATTACAGAGATGCACATCACCTAATATGCTTAATTGGTAGTAGGCTTTCGAGCCTATACAGCTTGGAGTAAGACAACATGCATGAAGAGGATGATGTGGACAAAATACTCATTTGCCTAATAATTCTGCACTTCCTGTATACAACAACAACAACCACTTCCCCACCAGGTGAGAACATTTGCACATTTTTTGCTATTAACTGGTGGTTTTCACATGGTCACCAACTAGCCAGGGCCTGAGATACTGATGTTGACTCATTGTCTTGAGTGAATGTGCAAACTGGTATGTTAAAGTAATGTAGAAATAAACAAGAAATAAACAATGGCATGTATCAGTTCACTACTCAGTGTGTGTGTGTGTGTGTGTGTGTGTGTGTGTGTGTGGGGGGGGGGGGGGGGGTTGTGAAACATGTTTTTTCCTAGTGAGACTTGCAATTATTCTATAACTGGAAGCACATGTGTGGGTTATTGTTCATGTATACTGTAACTGCCACCCATTTGATCTCTCCAGGATAGCAGGATGAAACAAGCGGAAGGGATTACTTGGAAGTCCTGTGTGACCCAGGTCTTGTTGATGGTCATTACAGCTGTCGGGTCTGGTGGTTGTTGACCTTTTCAGATATAGCATTTAAACCTTTCCGTGTGAGTCATTTCAGGACATTTAGATGGATTTAACTCTGCTGGTGCTGTCATTTGCAAACTGAGCCCTCTTCAGCTTGGGTGCTAAGCTGCTGCGAGTGCTGCACACAGGCAGGTGGAAATTTGGGTTGCTCATATGTATGTGTTGGAAGAATTTAATGGGGGTCATGTTCACACCGTATTGTTTCTGACCTGGGGGCTTATCTGAAATATGTGGTGTTGTGGGGTCAGTGTGTTCATATCATCTTGATGCTAGCACTAGAGGGAAGGCTGCCTCTTTAGGTTTTGTTCAGCTGGATTTAAAGAGCAAGGCGCCCGTTTTTTTTATTTTTTATTCCTATTTATTCTATTTATCCCCTTTGTATATTTTATTTATATTTGTCTCTGTATTTATATATATATATATATATATATATATATAGTAGTGGTTAGACTACACGCCTTTGGAACAGAGGATCGCAAGTTCGATTCCTGCCTGGGGCGTCTGTATCCAGTAAGGGTCCTAAGGCTAGACCCCCTATGCTAAGCAAGCCTACCGCAGACATGAGCGAGACAGATAAATATGAAGGCATGCCGGCTCGGACGTCGCCCGGATCAACAAGGTCCGCGTCAGGTGTTGAGGAACCAGGGCACCCTGACGAAAAGTGGGCTACTGGAACAAGAAGGCATCGGTGGGCAAGGGACGAAAACAGGGCGTTGTTGGAATGCTACTACGCAAGTAACCCCGGCGGAAGGGGCTACATGAATAGGATGAGGGACCTATGGATTCTTCGATACCCAACATCCACAATGACGGCGAAACAACTAGTAGCTCAGTGTTCCAACATTCGAAAGAAGGGACTGCTCTCACAGCTAGAGATTGACGAGGTACAACACAAATGCTACGGCAAGGAGGAGTCAGGACGCCAGGTCAGGGGGGAGATATCATCACCCCCACCCAAGATTGGGTACATAGCCCCAAGTGTGATAGGAGAAGGATCGTTGAGTGCGAGAGGAACTGACCTGAAAAATAGGATCATGGCCAAGCTTGAAACCTGGATCCCCCGTAGCCGGTTACCAAGATTACGTGAAGTACCCTCAGAAGGTCTGCTAGATGATGTTAATGCAGCACTACGGGCAATACCTACAACCACGATTACCGACACTAACAAGCTGATCTACAATACGGCAGCAGTGATCAGTGAGATGCTTGGCTACAAGTTGAACAGCCACAAGGGGCAGTACCCTCCATGGAGAAGGAGGCTAGAGGGCAAGATCAAAGTAGCACGGAGAGAGGTTAGCCAACTAACGGAGTTGCAGAAAGGTGTGACGAATAAGGTGCCTAAGAAATACAGCAAGCTGTCCATACCTGAGGCCTTGGAAATTGCCAAGCAAAGACTCACAGCCTTGGCCAGCCGCTTGAGGAGGTACACCAGAGAGATAGAAGGCAGGAGAATAAACCAGCTGTTCTCCACAGAACCAGCAAAGGTGTACTCTCAGTGGCAAGGGAACAATAAGAGAACAGCACCACCAAGGCTGGAGACGGAGCAATACTGGAAGAGCATATGGGAGAAGGATGCAACCCATAACGGCAATGCTCAGTGGCTAGAGGATCTGAGGGCAGACCACAGCGACCTCCCTGAACAGGGTCCAGTAACCATCACAGTGGCAGATATCCAAGAAAGGGTCTCCAGTATGAAGAGTTGGACAGCACCAGGGCCCGACATGGTTCACGCCTACTGGCTGAAGAAGCTAACTGCACTCCACGAGCGTCTGGCAGCACAAATGAACCAGCTGCTAGTTAACGAGAGACACCCGGAATGGCTAACTGAAGGCCGGACGGTCCTGATCCCCAAGGACCCCAAGAAGGGACCGGTCCCCTCCAACTACCGACCAATAACCTGCCTCAGTACTACATGGAAGCTCCTGTCAGGCATCATATCGGCTAAGATGAACAGGCACATGGGTCAATACATGAGCGGGACACAGAAAGGAATTGGCAAGAATACCAGAGGCGCAAAACACCAGCTACTGGTAGACAGAACAATCAGCCGAGACTGCAAGACCAGACTGACCAACCTGTGCACTGCCTGGATTGATTACAAGAAGGCCTATGACTCAATGCCCCACAGCTGGATACTGGAATGCCTAGAATTGTACAAGATCAATGGGACCCTAAGAGCCTTCATCAGGAACTCAATGGGGATGTGGCGTACAACACTAGAGGCCAACTCCAAGCCCATAGCACAAGTCACCATCAAGTGCGGGATCTACCAAGGAGATGCTCTGTCCCCACTGCTGTTCTGCATAGGCCTGAACCCCCTCAGTGAGATCATTAACAAGACTGGCTACGGATACCGACTACGGAACGGAGCAGTTGTCAGCCACCTCCTGTACATGGATGACATCAAGCTGTATGCCAAGAGTGAACGAGACATCGATTCACTGATCCACACTACCAGGCTATACAGCAATGACATTGGAATGTCGTTCGGACTGGAGAAGTGTAGTCGGATGGTAACAAAGAGAGGGAAGGTAGTCAGAACTGAGGGGATTGAACTACCAGAAGGCAACATTGCAGACATAGAGGACAGTTACAAGTACTTGGGGATCCCGCAGGCGAATGGGAACCATGAAGAGGCCGCTAGAAAAGCTGCAACCACCAAGTACCTGCAGAGGGTCAGGCAAGTCCTGAGGAGTCAGCTGAATGGTAAGAACAAGATCCGGGCCATCAACACGTACGCCCTGCCCGTGATCAGGTACCCTGCTGGGGTAATAGGCTGGCCAAAGGAGGAGATAGAAGCCACTGACATAAAGACAAGAAAGCTCCTTACCATGCATGGAGGGTTTCACCCCAAGTCCAGCACCCTGAGGCTGTACGCTAAGCGGAAGGAAGGGGGCCGGGGACTGGTGAGTGTCAGCACCACAGTCCAGGATGAGACAACGAACATCCAAGAATACATTGGGAAGATGGCCCCAACTGACCGAGTGCTCAGTGAATACCTCAGGCAGCAGAAACCCAAGAAAGAGGAGGGAGACGAGGAACCATCATGGAAGGACAGGCCCCTGCACGGTATGTACCACCGGCAGATAGAGGAGGTGGCTGATATCCAGAAATCCTACCAGTGGCTGGACAAAGCTGGACTGAAAGACAGCACAGAGGCACTAATCATGGCAGCACAAGAACAAGCTCTGAGCACAAGATCCATAGAGGCTGGGGTCTATCACACCAGGCAAGACCCCAGGTGCAGGCTGTGTAAAGATGCCCCAGAGACAATCCAGCACATAACAGCAGGGTGCAAGATGCTAGCAGGCAAGGCATACATGGAACGCCATAACCAAGTGGCCGGCATAGTGTACAGGAACATCTGTGCGGAGTATAACCTGGAAGTCCCGAGGTCAAAATGGGAGATGCCCCCAAGGGTGGTGGAGAATGACCGAGCTAAGATCCTGTGGGACTTCCAGATACAGACGGACAAAATGGTGGTGGCTAACCAACCGGACATAGTGGTGGTAGACAAACAGAAGAAGACGGCCGTAGTGATCGATGTAGCGGTTCCGAATGACAGCAATATCAGGAAGAAGGAACACGAGAAGCTGGAGAAATACCAAGGGCTCAGAGAAGAGCTCGAGAGGATGTGGAGGGTGAAGGTAACGGTGGTCCCCGTGGTAATCGGAGCACTAGGTGCGGTGACTCCCAAGATAGGCGAGTGGCTCCAGCAGATCCCGGGAACAACATCGGAGATCTCTGTCCAGAAGAGCGCAGTCCTGGGAACAGCTAAGATACTGCGCAGGACCCTCAAGCTCCCAGGCCTCTGGTAGAGGACCCGAGCTTGAAGGATAAACCGCCCGCAGGGGCGTGCTGGGTGTTTTTTTTTTTTTTTTTATATATATAACAATTCTGTAACTGTAACTTTGGTCGTTGCTGTGCTTTTTTTGGAAGTCGAATTTCCCAGAGGAACCCACCCGAGGGATTAATAAAGTTCTATCTTATCTTATCTCTTATCTTTAGCCATTTAAGCTGATGCTGATAATGCCACAGAAACATATTCATCTGTTTGTGAGCAGCTCTGTCCAAGCTACTGCAAACCTCTGATAAACCTTTAATGGCCTTCGGGTTTGTTTGCCTGCAGCTACTGTGAAGCACCTACACATGCATTAAGAAGAGTTTTATGAGCATTTATTTTGGCTGAAAACCTTCACACCGACTTGATGATTGAAACCCTTCAGACACTCTCAAAATCTCTTTCACTGTTTTTTGCTGTCATCCTTTCATCTTCATTGGATTCTCAATGTATTTCTTATTATGATCAACACTTTAGGACTAATGAATCACCATTAGGAGGATATAAAGAACAACAATTGGCTGAGCAGACATCTGGCATGTGTATGCCTGGGCCCACTTTTTGCCAATAAATGTCATAAATGATGTTAGGCATTGTAATTAGATGAAACTACAATATCAATGCAGTTGTAAACTACAATTTTAAGCTATTTTATAAAAGCCATACTAGGGCTTACCCATCATTGTTATCTTGCTCAGAGTTTTTCTGTCAGACAAGGACTCTTATCATTGGCATGAGCAGCATTTCTTCTACATCTCGACTTGACACATTTTTCACTGTTACAAGGATACAGTCAATCTGAAACCCAGAGGACAGATTTTCAGTATTAGCTGTATTATTAACAGTATTATTAACAGTAGTAGATTCTTCAGAGACAGGTTTGAGATGGACATGCTTATTGTTTTTGTAATCAGAATACATACTTTCATACATCATAGAATAATTCTTATAATTATAATTATCTAATAATCTTTTTAATCACATATAGTTTTATGGTCATCTTTAGTAAATAGCTGGCATTCTGCAGTAGATTATTTCTCAGATATAATGCAATCAAGAGATCAGGCTTCCCTAATGCATGAGCGCACAGGCATCAGTTTTCCTTTAGTTCCAGAGGAGCCTATATTTTTTGGAATCACATACCAGCAAAATGAAGTTAAGCCTGGAGATGTGTATTATTGTGTCTGCTCCTAAGCAGTGAAAATCTCCCATGTCATTACATCTCAGAGATGCTCTAAAGCAGAGGTTCCCAAAGTGTGGGGCCCGCCTTCTAGGGGGGGCGTGAACATCTTTCTTGTAAAACAAAGGGGGCCCAGCAAAAAAGGTTTGGGAACCACTGCTCTAAAGGATTGAGATTTGGAGGCTGTAGTAGCCATTTGAGTATTCAGTGTGCCCACTGTCACGTCATGACATGGCGTGGCAGAAGATGGACACATTGTGGCTATAAAGGTACGGACATGGTCAGCAACAATACTCAGAGTGCTACAAAGAGGCCCACAGTGTGTCAAATCCTTCACGCAATTAAACTCCCACCAACAGGCTGAACTAATGATACAAGCCAAAATCATACATTGTTGTTTGCACCAAATTCTGACACTGCCATCTGAATGGTACAGCAGAAATAAGACTCATCAGGCCAGGAAGTGTTTTTCCAATCTTCTATTGTCCAATTTTTGGTGAGCCTATGTCAGTTGTAGCCTATATCAACTTTTGCAACCTTAACAAGATTGTAAAAAAGATAATCTATACAGAATGAAAGAAAAGAGAAAGTGCCTATCACCTTCAAGAGAGGCAAGCGTGACAAAGGGCGATCAATACAAGACAAACGGCGTTGGGGCAAAGCCCTCAGATCACGGTCATTTTGACAAATGAGCCCAGCTTTGTGAAACAGGCAGTGAAAACAAATACCTTCTGCTTCAGGCATCACAATTTTGGAGGTAAGTGACATTCCCCCGAATGAGCGGAGACAAAACAAAAGAACAAAAGATAAATGTGTTACTGCATGGAAGAGAGAGCGTGGCGGGCTCGCAGCTAAATGTAACTCTGGACTGAAAGTAGTAATGCCGAAGAGAAGTATCTTTTTTTTTTCTGACACAAGAACAAAATTAGTTCACACTGGGCAGAAGAACAATCCTCGTCTTTGTTTGCTTTGGGAACTGTTTCCCCCCCACGGAAAAATCCAGAGCTGAAATAAAATAACTATCAACATTTGAACACTGCCATGAAACATTTTGTAGAGACAGACTTCCCCACTGCAGCATTTGTTCATTTGTCCACTGTCCTCTTAGCCTCTTTCTCTGAATACCAAATTAAAGAGAAACCGTAGCATCTTGTCAGCAGGGTCACCTTAGCCTAAATTCCTCTCTGCTATCCAATCTCTCTGGGCAGTTTGCGGAAATTGCTCAGCAATCCTTCACATGTGGAGTATTATAATTTGATCTGTCAGTCAACGGACACTCAAGGGAATGCCACATTCGGGTGATTGACTCTGAGCAAACTGCATTAGTTGTGAACTAAACATGTTGACAAAACAGAGCAAGATTCCAGGTGCTGGAGATGCTGTCATAAACATAATCTTATCATCAACAAGTCCCTTGGCTTGTCCATGATAAAACTAGTACAGGGACGTTGAATGTAATGTGTTGATGAGCTTATTTGTCACTTTAATGAGGTTGGACACAGGAAATGTGAGAACAGTTTTGTTGCCTCTCTGGTGTTTTTTTCTCTCCCTCTTTTGTCTCTTTGCAGATCTTTAAGCTGTGCGGTGACTGACAGGTGTTGTTGTCTTAATCTTTTATTCAAAAGAACTTAAGACCAAAGATTTACTCAGAATACTGTTCAGCCTAACTTCTTTATCACGAGAAAAATAAAGACACTGACTGAGCAAACGTAGCAATAAATTAATAAATCACTAACTAATTTGATATGTATCAGATAAATGCTGTTTAATATGCTGAAGTCCTCTAATTGTCCCCCTCTTAAGCATCTGTGACTGATACCCAGAGGGCCAGCATCCACCTCCTATTTTCCAACAGCACCATCATAATGGACTTTTAATGGAGGGCATAATAGGTTTTATGGCGTAATGAATTTACTGCAATTGTTGCCTTGGGTGGCAAGAAAGCACAGGCAATGTACAGTAAACAGTTTCAGCTGACTGTGACACTCAGTCACGTTTATATTGTGACCTTTGCAAAAACACACAGCTAGCATATATTACCCAGATAGTGCAAAGTGGACATGCCTACTTAGAATTCGGTCAGAAGTTTAGATCCACTTATCATGGAGATGAATGCCATTGTAATTTGGGGCTTTTAATAATTTCTTTGAGCTGTTGTTTTTCCAGGGTGGAATGATTGTACAGTATGCGTCTTTTATGATTTAAAAAACAAAAACAAAACAAGAATTAGGTGCATACGTTTGAAATTAGTTTTAATTTTTGCTCAGTGTCGAAAGTATACCTATAGGCTCAAAGAAGTGTTGCTGACAGTTCTTGTAGCTTGAAAAAGGCCAAGACATATTAACTTATAGTGAAACATGCTCACTCATAGCTTTTAGTTTCTCTCTGGCAGCATGTCCACAGGGAAGGGAGCTTTACAGTATATTAGCATGAACTGAGCCGGTGGTGCAGCCATTACTCTAAAATCAACACAGTCTAACTCTGCCTCCTGAGGAAGTTTTATGGTCAAAGTGTGAGGCTTTTAAACCTAAGACACCTGTACCAGCTCTCAAGCACGGTGATGGTAGCATCACGCTCTGGGGCTGTTTAGCTGCCAGTGGTACTGCTAATTACACAAAGAGGATAGAATAATGAAGAAGGAGGACTACGTCTAAATTATTCAAGTTCATCTTAAATCAACAGCTAAATGATTGCAACTAGAACACAACTGGATGTTCAACCAGGACAATGATCCCAAACACACATCAAAACTGGTTTTGTGATGGATAAAGCAGGTGATCATGATGTTTCTGCAATGGTCTCTCCAAAGCCCCAGCCTCACTAAAAGCCAGGTCTATGCCAGGAAACCTGCCAATTTAAATCCACTCAAGCTCGCTAATGGCTCCAGCGAGGGTGTGCTCGTTTCAGCATGTATGTATACTTTTGACCTGATACTGATTAGAGAAAATTTTAAAAAACTGCTTTGACGAGCATAACTTTTGACCATAAAAGCACATATTGTAAATAGTATGCAAAATAATGCTGATGTATTGTTATCAGAGGAGTCAAATGTAGGCCTGGATTTAAGGAAACAGCAGGGGGAAAAACATCTCAGCAAGAGGCAGGATGCACGCAAACAGACCAACAACTAACAAGGGCAACACATTTCTCTATTTTGTGCCTCCTTGTATCCTCTTTCCTTTGTTCTGCTTTCTGTGACCCAAAAATCAATCTCAGTGTGTCATCTTTAAGGACATCTCAAAATGCAATTCAAAATGTAACAAGGACAGAGAAGCTAGGAGCCATGCTTAGGGAGCTATAATTGAAGATGCACAAAGACGCTGTTTTTACCTGTGACACGTGAAAAGAGGCTTGTAACAGCACTGGAATATAAAAAGGACTCTACAAATAAGTATCTCTTGTATTTCTAAGTTGTTTTAATTATTTAAGATGATCACCTCTACAATCAAACACTGTGCTCTTCCAGTGTTTGTGCTAAAAACAAAAATATGTACCAGCTCACTCCCGGTGGCTACCTGGCGGGGCCTGGCGCCTGTTGCTCGGTCGGGCCTCCTTCGGGGTGCGGGGGGCCCTCGGGCCTCCAGCCTCTGGGCCTGCGGCTCGGTTCACTCTGGCACAGCTGGCTGCCGGCAGAGCCGGCGGGCACGCCGGTGCAGCCCCCTCTAGCTTCTGGGTGACGCCTCGTCTGGGGATCCTCAGCCCTTCCCATGAGGGTGGCACGGATGCCCCTCCGGTGGTCCTCCTTGGGCTCTCGCATTCTGAGGCCTCTGGATGTCTGGGGCCTGGATCTCCTCCATGCCTGCTTCATGCCCTGGGGGACGGGGCTATGGCTCGCTACATCCTCTTGCAGACCATTACATGTGGAAACCATTTGAATACAAGCGCGCTGATCCACACAGGTGTGCACACGGATGTTCACTGCTCGTAGACTTAAATTACACCTTTCTTGGCTGCTACTTCAAAGCACATTGTGCGCTGTCTGTCCTGCGTGCTGCACAACAACATAGAATATTTAGTATTTACTGCTGTTTACACTTAGCTAGATTAATGCGATGGTGTTGTGTTTAGTATGTTGTTTTGGTTTATTTTTTGCTTGTTTTCTATTCTTCTTCTCTCAACAGGTGATCCAGGAGATTTTTTTTCTCTCCCCCTTTCTCACTGTCCCTCTCCCCTTCTGTTTTTCTTTTCCTTCCTCTTTCTTTCTCCCTTTCCTATCCCTCAGTCATGTCTGTCCCGTTTGTAACATCTGAAAATGAAATATAATAAATAATAAAAACAAAGGTCGATCAAATGGACCAATACGGCAATGCCACGATGATCCATTTGGCAAAGTAAATCCATTGGGTATCCTTGTTGGTCTTCAGACAACAATTCTGATGGCTAAAGAACCAAATGGGACAGGAAAAAACAAAAACAAAAAAACAAAAACAAAAGTATGAAATCTGTACATTATGTACAACCTGTACAAACCTGTTTTGAATTTAATTAAAAGTAAGCTCAAATATAACACTGAACACTTATATCGGAGATCTGATATACATACTGTGGGCTGTGATAAAACAGTGGACTATTGACGCATCACATTTGACTGACATGACTTTAAAAGGAAGTGTGCCTGTGTGTGCTTCAGCTTTTTTCTTCTAGTGTTCCTTTCGCAGCTCCCATGCTCACATGTCTGTTGAAAGGGAGGAGAAGAGGCCAAGAAAAGAATAGATGGTATACAGAGGATTATAGTGCATTCAAAAAGAGAAAAAAACAGACCAAGATGGGAAGTAAAACAACAGAAGAAGGACAGAAATAGTAGAATTGAATCAAGCTAAGAGGCTAAGCAGAAAAGTAGATAAATTGGGAGACAGACAAGAAAAAAAAGAAAAAGCTAAATACTAAAAAACACAAAGAAACAATTCTACAAAGTTAAACAAAGCAAAAGTAAAACTGTCTTTCTTCCATAATTGATATCAAACTGAAAAGGCACTTTTTAGAGGGGAAACTAAAAAATAAAATTGGATCAGAAACATGTTTAATTTTGTTCACCATTTAATCAGCTCACTGTTTTTCTTAGTTATTTATTCATTTATTTGAACACATGCAATGTGAACTGTATCAGGAACAGATTCATAAGCACCCCCACAGACACTTGCTTGACTAGTGGTCAAGCTGCGAAGCTGTTATCATTTTTCATGTTAGTTTTCAGCTCCAGGAGCGAGCAGCTCACCATCCATGCTGTCAAGCTAAATAGAACTTGCCCTTGCTTTGCATTACGGTTGACGTTACTACTGTTGTCAGCTTTGTAGTATAAGCAACACAGAGCTTCTTGTTAGCGTCTCCTACTGGTTTGCACCAGTTTGAGTGCTGTTGATTTCCACAGCGGCTCTGTTAATCCATGTGGTGCGACAGATGCTGAGAGAGTTGATTATGTATCCCCAGTGGCAACATAATACAGTCAGCTGAGCCTAAAGCGCTTGAAGTGGTCACCTACTTTGACGACAGTAGGAGGATTTTGCAACAGATAATTTCAATACAGTTTAAACCCATTTTTGGATTAGTACAGATTTTCTCTCATATAGTACACATCTCTATTCAGTAGCTGGAAAAAAATAAGAATTGCAAAATAAAAAGGAAATGTTTTACAAGATGTGCTTTTATAAAGACATGTCTATGGTCCCTCGACTTTTCATCTGAAGTATAACCGTTTGCTTTCACTGTGAACATTTTGCTGCATGTAGGGCGTAATGCAGCATATAGAGTGAACAAGACAGGAATGCCACTTGGAGAATTCTAAGTATACTGTGTTATAAGGCAATGCTGCTGTTTTATAATTTAAGAATATAACTTTGAGTGCAGGAGCAGGGAAAAGAGTTGGTGTGCTCTCAAACACAACTGAAAAGTTTAGTGTTTAATTCAGTGCTCTGACGACAGGCTGTGCACCCATCTGGTTAATAGGAAAGGGATTTTATTTTCTAGCTGGGTGCCCAGTTTTCATGAAAAAAACATACACGGAAGAAGGAAGCCAAAAGTATTTTGTTGCATGGGAGTCCATACTACATGTATGCAGTGAATACAATACTTAACAGCAGCAGGAACTGGTCCTTTGGTTATCCACCAGTCACTAATAGGCATGGGAATCCAGTTGAATCCAGTTCCTTAATTGACAGTGTATTACATGTTTGCACTAATGATTTTTTTTAACACCTGAGTCACACTTAGGCATGTTTTTACACCGTGTGCACACTCAGAAAAACCTGTGTATACTGAAAACCTGTGCAGGCCTATTTTTTTCCCAAAGAGATACTTGGTTAGGAATCAGTAAATAAAAGGACCTGGACAATACAAACATCTTAATAACACTGGTAAAAGTTCTGAAAGTTTTGGACTTTTAACTGTATTTTCATGCATTTAACTGTAGTTACAGTTTTTCATACATATAAAAACATCCCATATAGCCATAAATACATCAATACATATACAGTATGTACTGTACTGTATATAGCAGAGATGACAATAAAGTTTAGTTTGACTTTGAAAGTAATAAATAAACAATTAAACCTGGCAGGACTAAACTTTTATAATTTCAGGACACAATGGCCGATGAGATACCAGAACTCTAATTTTACACATTTATTTCTTACAGTTTATGCCCAAAGAGTCATGTCAAAGATTTCTTTCATTTACTACAGCAGCATCTCTTTGTTATGTAGAAAACCTGAGAAGTACTGTTGAAGTTGCACTTCTTTTTCTTGTATTAAGACATCTCAGGGATTAAATGTGTAGTTAAACTTCTTTACACTAAGCGAAAGTTAGTTAAGTTTTACTGGTCTGGCCCACTCAGGAACAAAGTTGGCTGTACACGGCCCACAAAAGAGTCTGACATCCCAGCATATCATGAACTCTAGAGCCTACCAACAAACTGAAGCATCATTTTCTATTCCGGTGACCCAAAATTTATCAAATCTGACTATATTTATTTTGAAAGCATTTTTTCCCCTTCTAGATCAATTTAATTATTCTGTACTTAATATACACTACACTCTACAGGTCGACACATCAATAAAAATCTCACAGTCTCCAAGTGTTGTCTGGTGGTTCTGAGAGTACCAAAGTACTAGAAATTGATAAAAGACATGCACGAAGACAACGCACACAAAAACATCTTTAACGATTAAAAAAGTGCAGCATTCAGAATAACAAACGCAGAAAGCAACCAAACACAAAAATGAGATGTGAATACTAAAAAACACAGCCAAATACAGAAAATCTGCAACTGGCACACACAAAGAAAACTTTTTCAACAAAGTAACGAAATTGCAAATATGTTCACAAGAATATGCTGGCATGCTGTGTAAAATAATTCTTCACCATCCAGACAATTTATTCAACTGAAGATTTTTAAGAGGCATAAACTAATCCCTAAAAAAACATATTGACCCAATTCATTAACAGACAAAAAACCCACTGAGGATGTAGAGTGGATTCCAACTTGAAGGAGAGGAGGTTTCCTTTTCCTTCTTTTTCTTTTAATCATTTGAGGTGGCATTTTGGGAACAACTAGAATGACTAAAAGAACAAATGCACCACACACTGCATGCATCGTGAAGCCCCTGTTGTTAAAGTAGGTACAAATTGCAGTATGACAACTATTTTCATTTCACAGAGATCCTAGACATAAGGCCAAACCATCTCTGTGTCTAACATCTTTTTAATGGGAAAACATTGTGCTGCAATACTGTAGGTATACAGAGCATTCTCTAACAAAATTACTGGCAAAACCTCTGTAATATCCCAGGATCCCCAACTAATTAAAGTATGTGCTATCTTTTATGTCTCCAACAACACAATCTCATACTACTCAACCATTTATAACTGATAATGAAGAAAGTCAGTAGCAATATCTGATAATACACATTCCACTTTGCAGGCTTCTCATGTCAGGGCAACAACTTGCAGTGGCATGCTGCTTGTACCCTTGTGCTTGCATGGTCTTCGTGATGCTTTCAAAATTAATTAGCTCTCCGGGATAACATCCAGTACCCCGTATTCCCATTTATGTTGATATATGTGCAAATATTAAAAAGGAAGCAGAGTAAATCTATACACGGCCATGCTTGACTGACATTCAGTGTGCTTGCTCAGGCATACAGTAAAAATGTATGTATGCATCAGCATGCATTGTCCTAGTGGAAATGTTAGTGGAACATCATGCTTGTCTGCACGCGATAGCAACCACACCTCAGCTCGATTCGTGTCTCCAAAGGCTGACCCGCGTCATCTTCATCCGGCCACAAATCTGAGTCATGCTTGTTTGTGAGAAAATCTGATTCTACATCAAAATGTGCTTCAGGCTAACCTAACATTGGTTAACATTGCATTACATTACATGTTAGAGAAACAGGGCAAAGGTGGGATTTTATACTTCACATTTTCATGCTTTTACGGAGCGTAAACGATTTATTTAGCCGGTGCTTTTTGTGTAATCACTTAATTAAAGCAACTGTGGGTTTTTCCCCATCTCAGCCAATTCCAATGTGTTCATTTCACTTACATGACTGTGGAAAGGGAGAGAGAACTATAAGCACAGCATTCATACAACAAACTCGCAGCATGAGAGCACTCTCTAAAAAACTGATTTCACTGACTTCACTGAATCATTTCTGTGTGTGTCAACAACACATGAGCAGTGCATACATTCAGACTGCATCTCCTCTGATGCTGGTGATAAATACTGGCACAACAAGCCAGCTGTAAAATACTGCCTTGGAATAGAGCTTGTTGCTATGGATGAGACTGGATGTTGACTGGCTCACCAATTTCCTGTGGTCCTTCATATAAAAACCTGATTACTACACATGCAATAATCACCCAGCCTGATTGGATTGGCTCCTTCCACCAACCCCTTCTGTCTCCCCCTCTCTAACTCTATCTCTCTCTCAGCACCTCCTTTCTTTTCTGTTTCAGGCCAATTGATTGCCTCTGGTCCCTTCTGTGTGCTTCAGACCAGAAAGCAATGTATTAAGTGCTTGTTTGGATCAATCTAATGTGCAGTGGTAGCACATTCACAAACTGCTGACTGGCCAGCAAAACTCATTAATTTGCCATGCAATGTTTTCCAGAGATCCCAGCGCTTCATTATGTACATGTAACATCCACAAGTTGGACACCTGCAAAGCTTTCAGAGAGAGATTTGTGTGCTTGCAGAAAATAATATTTCTGGGGCAGTAATTAAGTGGTTCAATTAACTTTCCCTTTTTCCGGCCAAGAACAATAGAGTTCCCACACGTAAGGACATTGCTCTCTATGGCATTGCATGATTCATGCTTTGGATTTGAAAGAGGGTTGTTTTCTTTAGCGAAATTCTCTCAGTTTGAGCCGTCCACAGTTGCTGCTAACTCTCTGGCGTGCAGACATGCATTTGCTGCCTCTGTTGCACATGCAGCAACTTCATTTTTCCTGCCATCTTTTTTCATGAGTGGGTTTAAATGCCTCAGTATACTTAAAATAAAGTGCCTGTCAGAACATGTAACCACACCTGAAACATGGTGTCTTGTGCACTAATGGAAATTTTTACGGTGAAGGATGCAGCTGAGCGGAAGCCTTTGAGTCAGGCCATTTAAAAGAGGTGATAGGATTTAGATGTGTTTGGACAGCGTCTCACACGTTTTAGCTATGTCCGAAGACACGCTCAATTTCATATACGAAGAACTACATTTACTGTCATCTATTAAAGTATCTGAAATCTCAATGTGTAAATGTATCATGCAGTGCCTTATAAGAAATAAGGGGGTCATTTCAGGTGCAGCTTATAGTAGGTAAACTGAACCCTTAATATGTAGAAGGATCATACTACAAACCTTCAGGTTGCTAAGTTGTGTGATAATATCCTTTATCCAGTGTGCAAGCATGCAGTGCCTCTCTGATGGATGGAAGGTCTATTTTTGTGACACATATGTGCTAAAAGTAAGGTTTTACAAAGAAACATGTGAACGCTACATTTGCCACATTAGGATTTTTTACTGTGGTTAATTAGCTAACAAGGCCCTCCACTGCTGTTTTAATGGAGTAATTTGGTTTTGGCCACAGCTGATGTTCAGGCATCATTAACTTGGATGTCTATAATCAAGCAGTGAAAAAAATAACACACCGAAGAATGACGGAGGTCATAGTTTTGTTCATTTTAGCCTTGATTTGTGGCTCTGTCCTGATTCTGTGGCTCTTCAGAGCGGCTATTCTTCAAACCGTATAAACCTGCTCATCACTTACGACATATTTACAGCCGTCTTGGTCTCGACTGAAAGCATCACATCATTTTCTTAAATTATAGTAGCTGGTATCCTCTTTGGATTTTGAGTCTGTGTGTATTTTACAGGTATTACTAGGACTGGGACCTAAATGTGTTTTCACATTTATGTCACATCAAAAAGCAACTCTCCCAAACTTAAAGTATTACACTTTACGGTAAAAATCTGCTTGAAGGTTAGGTATGAGTGGGGAAGTGGAAACAGCTACCAGCTTTGCAGTCACATCTGATAAAAATATCCTCAGAATGACAGAGAACTGTACATCTACACTCCATCGATTTTAATATTTTAACCTCAGCCGTGAAATACAGCACACGTTTCTTTGAAAGTTATAGAGCTTTTGAACTTGTGTACTTAACATTTCAAAAAGCTGAGTCAATTCCACAGTTTCAAAAATGTCTTAAAAGGACTTGTTTTAAACATGATTTTAGTTTTTTTTTTCAAAAACATAAAAATATAATATTTTGTAGACCTTAACAGACTCTCCATTTGAAGATGTTCTGCAGAAAAACATGAATTAGATGAATGCATGCTGTCTATATATACTCTACATGCTAGTTAACATAATGACTCAAAATAACTTGTGAGAATGACCAGGGAGTTACTTTCCTTCACCATGGTAACTGAAGCACTGCAAGCATGTTATTATAAAGCCCATATGGATATGCATATGGAACCATCAATTACAATAAAGTCTTCATTACTTGAAATGCTTAGACTCACGATACAGTAATAGATAAGATAGCCACTGTTTTGTCACCTGACAAGCAAGGAAGAGATCTAATAGGTAAACCTACATTTTGGTGGAAAAAACATCCACTCTTGAGCCTGTTTTTCATCTTAGAAATTGCTGCCGACTGATTAATCAGTTTTACTGCAGCACTTAAACAGCTCTTATTCAAAGTCTATATACTGCTTTCTTTACTCAGCTTTCAAATGATCCTCCATTTGTCCAATAGATGATGTAGACTGCTGATCTTTTCACCCTGTAATTCAGTTGCTTATAGAAGCACTATGTAAATTTTCTGTGATTCACAGATGGTATGGGACATTTGTGCTGATATGTTGGGTTTGAATTTCCCCAAATGTGGTGCTGTGCATTATTACCAAAAACTCTTCCCTTTGGTTGTGTCTGTCTGAAGGACATTGGTCTAGAAGTCTTGTGATTTGTTCAGATGCACCTTTGGAAGTGTAAGCTGTGCTTTCATGTTCATTTAAGACAGAAAAGCTTTCTCCTGGTAAACATCAAAACAACCTAAACTTGCTTAGTCTTTTACTAACTGTGCTGTCATGAGCTTAATTGTTTAACACAATATTGAGGCTTGTAGAGATTTTTGGGTTTTTTGCAGTTTCTCTGAGTAGTGCATGGTCTGACCTGAATGCTCCAAACCAACACACTCCCTAAACTTTTGCAAAACTCCCCAAACACTTGCTTAAGTACATATGTTGGCACTCCCTGGTTGCTACTTACCTTCTTATTTTAATGGAAGTAGCAAGAGTGACTTAATTTTTCACAAAACTGTATATCCAGACATGAACGTAATGCAGTTAATATTGTCCACCATTGTAAATCTATTTTACAGCTGTATCTCTGTAATTGGAAGTCTTCACTGCACTTCAAGTACAAGAGGCTGTGTTCTGGCAAAGGTCAACTACAGATTCCTCGAAAACTTTAAATTCTGTAAATATTTCAGGTGTAAACAGACGTGAGGCTGAAAAATAAAGCTGGAGGAGATACTTTTCATTTTCAACATGCAAAATCTTCCAGCATTTAGGTCATCATATTCATGCTTCTTCATCCTAGCAGATTTCCTCACTTGAATGTCTGGTTCAATATCTGATATTATTGCTGCTATGAAAACTGGATGAAACAGTACCGTACGCTAGTCGCAAGCAGGCGTAAACAGGCATAAATACAACAACCATTCCAACTCAACAGCAGGTTTAGTATCCAAAAAGGTTATGATTAGGCTTTTGTCGAAGAGATGTTAATTGTGGTATTTTGCGCACACATAGTTTATTGCATTGTCCTGCAGTTTGCTTTTAACTGTGTGCACTCCTCATGGATAAATAACAAATCAATACCCTTAAATTGATGACATTTCCTGATACTATTCAGTCCTAAATCCTTCCCTTTACAATTAGCCTGCATTTCTTATGCAGCAGAGGAACTTTACAACAAATCCACAGCATTTGGTTTGATAAAAATGACTTGGTGAGTTCATTTGTAGATATCACTTTTTATATCCTCTATCCAGCTTTAATTTGCCCATGTGCGATCATTATGTAAAAGGCAAATGCTGACGATATGCGTCACTAACAAAAAGTATGGCTCTGAGCACTGCATGTAAATGTCCTCTAAGAGATCAGAAACAGAGCCTTTTTTCACATTTTAAACTTTGGTTTCATGGCTGCTTTGAGCTGAATTCAAACAGTGGATGATTGAGTTGCAAAGATATGGTTCACCTGACTCATCTGATGCTCCAGCCTGCAGCAAACACACAAAAATACAGTTTCTTTTCTACAGAAGCTCTGGCTTTTGGCAGCTATACGCACATGAAATCTCCAGACAGTTACATCTTGTCCAAACACAAAATGACTTTCAGGGGTCACTGGAGTGATCTGGCTAATCATATTTATGAGGGTAAAATAGTCTGCACTTACCGCCTCTGCCTGCCTACCTCTACCAGTCAAAGTAAATTCCAGGCAAGCTAAACCTCCAAGAGTGGAAATAGAACAGAAGTGTGTTTTGATTGAATATGCCCATCCCAATTATGCTGTACCTCTCAGGCGTCTGACTTCATTATTTCACCTTCCCATCAGGGTGTGTTTCTTCATCAAGGGAGGCAAGTCGAGTGTCGCAGTGAACCCTTGAATTTCATTAGAGAGCTTTTTTTTTTTTTGCTCGTTCACTTTTCAACTCTATTGTGTAGTTTCCAGAATGGAAATGTAGTAGTCAGGTGGAGAGCGGTTTAGCTTACCGGGTTCATTGATCCACTTGATTCCGAGCTGTGAATCCAGTCTTCTGAATATTCCCATATAGAGTAATGTGACAGAGACGAACTGAACAGATTTTGTAAGGATTGTCCTAATAGTTACATTTTCACAGGCAATTTGCTGCACCAGTAGTCTCTGAATGTGTGTGATGTACAGCCTTTGTTTTTAAAGTGCAAATGTGGCTCGTCGAGAGCACCTCATTTAAAAATAAAGTGGAAGGTATACATTTTTGTGCACTGCTTGACAGAGCTGCTTTACTAAATTTTGTTCCCCGCATGTGTATGATCACAGTTTTTTTTTATTAAGTTCTAGGCTCCCAGGCATGCACTGGATTATGTAAAACATAGCAATAAATACAGTTATGTAGATTTCAATTCGTTCTGCTTTTTATTTTTTAAAAAGGAATAAATGTAACATGTAATGAAAAAGGAAAAAACACACTGAAATGCAGTTTTTTCCCAAAACACTTCAGTTAGAGCAGATAGTGAGATAGCAGGTGCAATTTGTTTTCATGTTTTTAATAAAAATGCAGCTTTAAAATTTTTTCATGATGCTAAAGGGATTCAGGCTCTTTAATATTTCCAAATAGCTCCAAAAGCACATAATGAGGTAAGTAAGAAACATAATACATACCTCTTTATTCTTTGGGATGTTCTTCATCTCGTCCATATCCCAGATACATCTCCCTCTTTTTATTGTCTTTGTTCCACTCTCGTCTGGATTCACAACCAGTTTCTTTGTCCAGGCTGTAAAACTCCTTAGACGGCGTATCACCCTCCTGCCTCAAAACCTGTGCTGAACAGCTGGCTCCCATCTTTTTTTTTTTTTTTTTTTTTTTTTTTTTTTTTGGCCTGTCCTGTTTGGCTCTTTTGCCATCAGAATTGTTGTCTAAAGGCAAAGAAAGATGCCCAACGGATTTACTTTACCAAACTGACCATCCCAGCCTTGCCGTAATGGTCCATTTGATTCACCTTTTATTGTTTATTTTATTTTCACTTACTGAATACGGGACAGACTTGACTGGGGGAAAGAAGGGGAGAAAGAAAGAGGGAAAGAGAAACGGCTGAGAAGAGGGACGGGGGAGAAGGGCAAAAGACAAAAACCAACAGAACGGGCAGAGAAAAAAAAATGCATATATCAATCACCTGGATCACCTGCTGAGAAAGAAAAAAGAAAGCAAGCAGAAGAGAACAAGAGTAATAGAATAAACAACATCACAATGATATATGGGAATATGACAGTAAATACTAAATGTTAAACATTATTGTGCAGCACATAAGATCAACAGAACACAGTGTGCTTTGAGGTAGGAGCCAAAAAGGGTGTAGTTTGTGGGTGTGATCACCCGTGTGTACACCTGTGAGCATGGACGTGCTTGTTTTTTGTTTTTTTAAAAGGTTCCTTCATGTAATAATCTGCTAGAGGGTGTGGGGGGGCCACAGCCCCGTCCTCCAGGGCGTGAAGCAGGTGTGGAGGAGATCAAAACTCCAGACATCCAGAGGCCCCCAGAACACAAGAGACCAAGGAAGACCAACAGAGGGGCAGCTGCGCCACTGTCCCGGAAAGAGCTGAGGAGAGTCCCAGATGAGGGCTCACTCAGCAGCCGCGGAGCAGAAGCCAGGGGGAGTTGCAGTGACGCGCCCGTGAGCTCCGCCGGCAGCCAGCTGCGCCTGAGTGACCGAGCCCCAGGCCGAGAGGCCGGGGGCACCCCACCTCCGAAGTGGCCCGAGCGAGCCCCAGGCTCCAGGCCCCGATAAGCGGCCGCCAAGGAGTGAGCCGGTGTGTACCTGGACGCCCATCCCCGGACACAAAGAACCACCAACGCACCGATGTCTGAGGGGGTCCGCCACTGGCAGGGGAAGTGGTGGTAGGGGGAGATAGGCCTCCAAACCTTGGAGGGCCTGAGATGTCCCCAGAGAGGTGGCGCCTGACACCCAACCTGACATATAGACACAGACATACAGGCACACACAGATACAAACATCCATTCCCACCCTCATGCTCTCATATGCACTTACTCCACACTCAACCAACGTGGAGACAGACATAAAGAGACGTTGTACACACGATCACACTCCCCAAGCGTACTCTACAAACCGGGTCTAGGTGCCCCCGCCCCTGGAGGGGGGAACTGCACCCAGACCCAGGTGGTGTTTCCCTTTTCCCTGCGGTGGGGGGAGGCAGACCGCCCCGACTCCGCAGCAGCAGGAAGGCTCCACACTCCAGACCGCAGTCGGACGGCCAACTCCTCCTCCTAGTCCTAGCCCCCCTGCTCCAGCAGGTCGCAGAGAACGGGGGTGAGAGAAGACTCCGAACCTCCCTCCACCCGCTCATTGTAATGTTGATGCATGTGTGTTCTAAGGTGCATTTAAAACCCAGGAGGGCTTGGAGCTACCTGCCAGAGAGCAGCAGGTAAGCGCATGGTCCCTCCTGCTAGCCCTCAATGTCTACGTGTATTTAAAATTGAGAGGTGGGCAACGATGCCAGGGGTGGGGTGTACACCCTGATGGTACTTTGGACTCCGTGTATCGTGCCCACCCCCAAGATCCTATATGTATGTGTAATGAGAGTGTGAGTAATGTGAATGTCTAAGTTGTGGGATAAAATTGAGGCAGAGTCAGCCAGAAGGGGACAGAGGGGGGGGGGGGGGGGGTAGCCTCCTCTGCACCCTGGTGACATACCCCTACTCCAAGGCCCTGCATGTGTGGGTGGTTGTGGTGGAGCGGGAAGAGGGAGGCAGCTGGAGATGGGGAGGGAAGGAAGGGAGGGGCAGGTGACCCCTCCCTGGGGCCAGCTCCCCCGCTGACCCCAGTAGGCACCCCCATACTCCGCGACCCGCCAGGGAAAGGGGGCCCAGGCCCATCCAGACCGGGCCCAGTGCAGCAGCGCCGCCCGGCCCCACAGAGCCCGGGACAGTCCACCCAACCCCACCACAGAGAAAACTGCACCCACCCCACCATCCACTCATCTTCCAGACTACATAAGACAATAAACACCCAGGCTGAGATCTTCCTCCACCTCTCCTGTATCTCCCCCTCCTGCAGAGGCAGCTCCTGAGGAGAGGAAAGCTCCTGCAAGATGTGACAATCTCCCCCACCAGTTGAAGAGCCCCCCAGGTGGCTCGATGCACCGGCGGCACCCTGCTCCAGGGCTGGGCCCCCATGCACCCACCCGCCCACAACCCTGGCAACACACCAACCAGGACCCAAGCCCCCGAGGCCCGGTCCGGGTCCCAGCCCAGAGACGGAGCGCCCCCAGAACCTCACGCCCATCCCGGACCCACCCAGGGGCAGCCAGGCTACCAGGTCAGTAACCCACGTCCGTCAGCACAGACCCTCCCCTAGCCCCGCTGCACGCAGCCGCGAGGTAACAGTCGACCAGTCGCCTTGACGTCTGTGATCATGAAATCCTTTGAACGCCTGCTGTTAGCCCATCTGAAAGACATTACAGGCCACCAGCTAGACCCTCTGCAGTTTGCCTACCAGGCAAACAGGTCAGTGGATGATGCAGTGAACATGGGGCTGCATTACATCCTGCAACACCTTGACCGCCCGGGAACGTATGCCAGGGTCCTGTTTGTGGACTTTAGTTCGGCTTTTAACACCATTGTGCCTAAACTTCTCTCCTCCAAACTCTCCCAGCTCAGCGTGTCACCAGCTACCTGTCAGTGGATCACCAGCTTCCTGACAGACAGAAAGCAACAACTGAGGCTCGGGGAGATCACCTCTGAAACTCGGTCCCTCAGTATTGGTCCCCCTCACCATATCAGACAGCCCTGTGTCGACTGTGAGAATCTTCAAGTTCCTGGGTACCACCATCTCCCAGGACCTGAAGTGGGAGACCAACATCAACTCCATCCTCAAAAAGACCCAGCAGAGGATGTACTTCCTGAGACAACTGGGGAAGTACAGTCTTCCACAGGAGCTGCTGATCCAGTTCTACACTGCGGTCATTGAGTCTGTCCTGTGCTCCTCCATCACAGTCTGGTATGGAGCAGCCACTAAACAGGACAGGAGCAGACTGCAGCGGACTGTACGGGCAGCAGAAAGGATCATCGGCGCCCCCCTGCCCTCCATCCAGGATCTGTACCTCTCAAGAACCAGGAAACGGGCAGGGAAAATCATCACAGACCCCTCACACCCTGCACACAGACTTTTTGATCTGCTGCCCTCTGGTAGACGGTGTAGAAGCCTACATGCAGTTTAATTTGAAATGTATGCTTTTATTTTGATAGTGCAGAAAACAGGAAGTTGGGCGAGAGGAGAGTGGAGCCATATGGTTTTTTGACCTCGCAATCTCTCTTCATCCATTTTGAATTGACCTTTATAAGTTTTTGTAATTTGGAATTCTGTTGCTGTGTAACTGTTTGGACTTTTGAAGTAAATATTGAGAAGCTATCAAGGACTGCGGTTTCGTTTTTTGTTTTTTGTGGATAAGGAAAGAGGGACCAAGCGGAGCGTCAAGCTAAGGCTCCATTAGAAGGAAACCTACATTAGTCAAAAAACCTGCTCTTCACGGATTAATGGAGTTTGGAAACGCCTGACTATAAAGTAAGAAGGAAATACCGAACCGAGGAAAAACTGAAGATGGAAAACCGTAAGTCTTAAATTGCCTTGCCTTTTTTTTTTAATTTGCTGAGTTGCATGTGTATTGATTGAGTTTGGAATTTTGCTACCCATGGACGAACAAAACAGTGGAAAAAGGATTGTAAAAATGACTGAGAAGGCTATGGAAGACTGCAAGACTAGAAATGTCAACACACGTAGACATAAGCTCTCTCAATTAACCGGCATGAAAAAAGAAATTGAGCAATTAATGGAAGATGATGCAAACGTTGACCTCGTTAAAAATAAATTACGAGTTGACTTTAGCTCTTTGCAGCAAGACTTTGCTAGCCTAAATTCTGAACTGCAACAACTTATGAGTGAAGAGGAATTTTTGGAAGATCAAAATAGTTGGTTTGATCCAAAGAACAAGTCCCTGAATGATTTCTTTTGGAAATGTGAAGGGTGGATGAATGAAGTCATGAAACTCTCTGAACAGAACAGAGAGGACGACACAAGAAAGCAGGCAGACAATAGGTCCATGTCATCAAAGTCGGCAAGCAAACGCTCCAGTAGATCTGGATCACAGCGCGGAAGCATTTCCTCTACATCTTCTTCTACATCTTCCTCTATTAGATTAAAGGTAGAAATGGAGCGTGCTGCATTAAAGGCAAAGGCTGCAGCTCTGGAGAAGAGTTTGGCAATAGAAAAGGAAGAAGCGGATTGGTACGCAGAAATGAAAGGAAAAGAGGCTGCAATAAAGGCTAAAAAGGAAATGCATGCTATGCAGACTGCCCTTGCTGAGTCAGATGCAAAACTGGAAGTTTTGCAAAAATATGAAGATACACAGCCAGACATGAGCATTTTTGCAGATGATGATCAGAATGGCAAAACTGAAATTAAAACCACATTCCACCCAACATCGCAGTACGTCTCATCAGCACCCTACGATGGCGACGATGTGCAGACACCAATGCATGAAAGGACAGTGCCTGCGCCAAGCACTGAAAGGGCCGGTGAACCTGTGCTCGATAGTTTGTGTCAAGCCATTTCTCAGCAAGTTAATGTCACTGAGTACCTGGTAAAGAATCACAAAGCTTCTCTATTACCTGACATCTCCATTCCAACTTTCAACGGAGATCCACTTGAATACAACTCTTTTATCGGTTCCATTGAACATGGAATTGAAAACCGCACCGATAATAATCGTGATCGTCTACAGTATTTGCTTCAGTACACAAGTGGACAACCACATGAGTTGGTTAAAAGTTGCATCCACATGGAACCTTCAGTGGGTTATACAAAGGCGAAACAAATGCTCAAAGAGTTTTTTGGAGATGACTTTAAGATAGCTGAAGCCTACATAAAGGAGGCCTTGGATTGGCAGACAATTAAGCCAGAAGACGGCACTGCACTACAGTCCTTTGCATTGTTTCTCACCGGCTGCTACAATGCAATGACAGATGTTAACTACATGGAAGACTTGGATAATACGTCTAACCTAAGGGCATTAGCTAACAAGCTTCCTTACAAACTTAAAGAAGCGTGGCGAAAATATGCTTGTGACCTGCAAGACAAAACGAAGAAAAAGGTCAAGTTTAAGGATTTTGTCAACTTTATCAATAAGCAAGTTAGGTACGTGCTACACCCACTTTATGGAAATATAAGGGAAACTACAACAGGTGTGAAGGACTCATTCAGACAAAGAGCAAAGCCACAATATGCAGAGACATTCAAACCAAAGAAAGTGTTTACAACAGCAATCACTGACCCTCAAATGGAAAACAAGACAGAAAGTGCCAAACAAGTGGCATCAAAAACACGGACCGTCCAAGTGGATTCAAGCAGCAAACCTTGTGTTTATTGCAAGGGAGAGCAACACAACCTCCAAATCTGCAGAAAGCTCAAGGACAAGCCTCACAAGGACAAGATTGAGTTTTTAAGGAGCATAGGACTGTGTTTTGCCTGTTTGAAACATGGCCACATGAGTAGCAGCTGCAAAGACAAGCTCCATTGTCAAGAATGCTCTCGACTGCATCCTACCCTGCTGCACATCACCAATAGGGACTCACAAGAAGAAACAGCAAGGGGGGCTGCTCAACAGTTCGTATCAAGTGCTCTTGTACAAACAACAGCAACTTTCAGCATGACTGGGGCCGGTAAGGAAGATTGTATTCTTCCAATCGTTCCAGTACGTGTCAAGGCCCAGAAAGGAACCAAGACAGTAACAACATATGCATTCTTGGATCAAGGCAGCTCAGCCACCTTTGTGACAGAGTCACTGATAAAACAACTGAAACTGAATGGACGAATTACGAAAATTTCACTCCGCACGATGGGAAATGAATCTGTTGTGAACACCTGCATTGTGACTGGACTGGAAGTCAGTAGTCTGGGTGGTAGCCAGTTTATTAAACTTTCAGAGGTGTATGCACAAGACCACATTCCTGTAAGTAAAAACAATATCCCAAGCCAAGAAGATGTTGACAGGTGGTCACACCTGACGGAAGTGAAACTTCCCACTATCCAAGCGGATGTTGGATTACTCATAGGAGTGAATGTTCCCAAAGCCATGGAACCGCTTAAGGTGGTAAACAACGTGGACAATGGACCCTACGCAGTGAGAACAATATTAGGTTGGACAGTAAATGGACCACTTAGGAGTGGAGGCGACATGAGTGGGAGAAACAGATCGGCACAAGTGACTGTGAATAGGATATCAGTAGCCAGGTTGGAAGAGCTCTGGCAGCTACAGTTTAAGCAGGACTTTCCTGATGCAGGACAAGACGAAAATCTTGAAATGTCCAAGGAAGATCGTCAGTTTCTGAACATGGTGTCTCAGTCTGCAAAACTGGAGGATGGCCATTATAGTATTTGTCTTCCAGTGAGAAGCAAGGCGCTGTGCTTGCCAAGCAACAGAGAAGTCGCAGTGCAACGTGCGCTGAACTTACAGAAAAGATTCACCAGAGATGTCAAGTTTTACGAGGAATATGTTGCATATATGGATGATATCCTAAAAAAGGGTTACGCGATCAAACTGAACGATGCTGAATGTAAGTCACTGGAGGGACGAACATGGTATTTGCCTCATCATGGAGTGAGACATCCGGTCAAGCAAAGGTTACGTGTTGTCTTCGACTGCGGGGCAAGCTTTCAAGGAACATCGCTGAACCAGCATCTCTTGCAGGGACCGGATTTGACAAGCTCACTGGTGGGAGTCCTCCTGAGGTTTCGACAGGAGATTGTGGCAGTAATGGCTGATGTGGAGGCCATGTTCCACCAGGTCAAGTCAAGTCAAGTCAAGTCAAGTTTATTTATAGAGCACATTTAAAAACAACCAAGGCTGACCAAAGTGCTGTACAGTAAATACAGATAAAAATACAATAGAACACAATTTCGTAATAACACCTCGCTGATAAAAATAAAATAAAAATATATAAAACAAATAAATTAAACCTTTCTAAAAGCCAATGAAAAGAGGTGAGTTTTAAGAGCGGTTTTAAAAGTTTCTAGGCTTTTGGAGAGTCTGACGTGAGGAGGTAAACTGTTCCACAGTCTGGGTGCAGCCACAGCAAACGCCCTCTCTCCCTTTGTCTTTAATTTATACCTGGGAACATCTAAAAGCATCAGGTCAGCTGACCTCAAAGATCTCCTGGGGCGATAAGTACTAAGGAGTTCTGACAGGTAAGAAGGTGCAGTGCCATTTAAAACCTTAAAAGCCAGCAATAAGATTTTAAAATCAATCCTAAAGGCAACTGGGAGCCAGTGGAGAGAGCAGAGAACCGGAGTGATGTGTTCTCTTTTTTTTGAACCGGTCAACAGGCGAGCGGCAGCGTTCTGCACCAGTTGAAGGCGATGTAGACAGGAACGATCTAGGCCAGCATAGAGGGAATTGCAGTAGTCTAGCCGTGAAGTAATAAAAGCATGGACCACTCTTTCTAGATCGTTCCTGCAAAGGTAAGACTTGACTTTGGCTAAAATCCGCAAATGATAAAAAGATCCCTTAACTACAGAGCTGATTTGTTTATCAAGTTTAAAAGCATTGTCAAAAATAACACCAAGACTCTTAATGGAAGAAGTGAAATCGGAGGTTAGGGGTCCCAAAAAGTCAAGAGAGAAGTTGGGATCTTTAGGAAGCCCAAACACAATGACTTCAGTTTTGCTTTCATTAAGGTGTAAGAAGTTAAGAGTCATCCAAGTCTTAATGTCAGACAAGCAGGAGAGTAGCGGCTGCAAAGAAACATTGCAGTTCAACCTCAGAGGGAGGTAGATCTGAATATCATCAGCAAAGATGTGGAAGGACACATTATGTTTACGGAGCACATCGCCCAGAGGGAGCAAGTACAGAATAAACAACAGGGGGCCTAGTATGGACCCCTGAGGTACGCCACAGGTTAAAGGAGCTCTGGGAGATGACAGTTCACCAAGGTGAACAGAAAAACTCCTATTATTCAAATAGGACTGGAAAAACTTTAAGACAGTGCCCTTTAAACCGACACAATGTTGAAGGCGGGATAGCAGTATGTTGTGATCAACAGTGTCGAAGGCTGCTGTCAGGTCCAGGGTTACTAAGACAGCAGCACAACCAGAGGTCAGAGTCAGCAAGGAAGATACAGATCTCCTCAGGTTTCTTTGGTGGTCTGATGAGAATTACAAGGAGAAGCTTGCAGAACACAAAATGTTGGTCCACATCTTTGGTGCCACCTCTTCGCCAAGTGTTGCATCTTTTGCACTTCAGAAATGCGCTACTGATTTCGAAAGGGAATTTGGTCAAGAAGCTGCAAGGACAGTCAAGAAAAATTTTTACGTGGACGACTGTCTTAAGTCAATTGCAGAGGAAGATGCAGCAATCACCCTGTGTTCTGACTTGAGGAACATGTTGGCAAAAGGCGGATTTCGACTAACAAAATGGTCAAGCAACAGCAGAAAGTTGCTCAACTCAATTCCTGATGAAGAAAGAGCACAAGGATTTAAAGTTCTGAATCCGGACGAGAGTAATTTGCCGATGGAAAGAGCATTGGGAATTCAGTGGTGTGCTGAATCAGATCAGTTCAAGTTCAAGATCAACCTTAAAAACAGACCGAACACTAGAAGAGGACTGCTTTCCCTTCTCAGCTCCATCTTTGATCCACTGGGATTTGTTGCTCCGGTGATTCTGTGTGCGAAAAAAATCTTGCACGATTTATGTCGGAGGAAATACGGCTGGGATGAATACCTACCGGAGGACGTCATTAAGAGCTGGAATAAGTGGGTTGCAGATTTGCAAAGGCTTGACGACTTTGGAGTTGACAGGAGCATCAAGTCAAAGCAGTTTGGTGCACCAGTCTTTGCGCAGTTGCATCATTTCGCTGACGCAAGCAAAGACGCTTATGGCACAGCAAGCTACCTGTTGCTGCGCAATGCAAGTGGCGAGACTCAGTCCACCTTGGTAATGGCAAAGGCAAGGGTTGCACCTTTGAAGTGTCCAACCATCCCACGAATGGAACTGATTGCCGCAACAGTTGCAGTGAAGATGGATAAACTTCTAAAGAAGGAACTAGAAGTAGAACTGCATGAATCTGTTTTTTTGGACAGATAGCACGGCTGTGCTAAAGTACTTGAATAGTGAAGGCACAAGATTCAAGACCTTTGTTTCTAATAGGATCTCAGTAATCTTGAGCCATTCTCACATTCGGCAGTGGAGATATGTCAATACCACTTTGAATCCAGCAGATCATGTCTCTAGAGGACAGACTGTTGCAGCATTCTTAAAATGTGGCGATTGGCTTTCGGGACCAAGTTTCCTATTCTGCTCAGAAGATCAGTGGCCGAAGAATCCAGATCCCAGAATGCTGGATTTTGATGACTTAGAGGTCAAAAGAGAAGCTCAGACACATGTCATTCAGATGCAAGGGCTCAAAGACGCAGTAGACCAGCTGATGAATCACTACTCATCTTGGACAAAGCTAAAGCGTGCTGTAGCCTGGTTCATGAAACTGAAGAGTTTGCTTAAGGAATTAATAGCAAAGAGAAAGGAAGCAAGCACAATGAGTGAGGAAATCAGGATGAGCCAATTCAAGAAAGCTTTCAAGGGAAAAAATCTAACCTGTGATGATTTGTCTAAAGCAGAAATGGAAATTGTGAAGTACTGTCAGAAGCAAAGTTTTGAACAGGACTTGGCAATGCTGAAAGAACATCAAAGGGTGAAGAAAAAAGGCTCTCTCTACAAGTTGACTCCAGTACTGCAAGATGGAGTCATAAGAGTTGGAGGAAGGTTGAGTCGAGCAGCGATGCCAGATGATGCTAAGCAGCAAGTCATCTTGCCAAAGGAGTCACATATCACACAGCTTGTGTTAAGACATACCCATGATGTTACAGCTCACGCCGGACGGAATCACATGTTGGCTCATCTGCGTCAAAAATTTTGGATCCCTGGAGCAAATGGAGCCATTAGAAGGTTCTTGTCAAAATGTGTCACCTGTAAAAGGCTACACGGAAGTACTGGCAAACAAATAATGGCAGATTTACCAAAATGCAGGATCCTGCCTGATGACCCTCCGTTCACCAAAGTAGGTGTTGACTACTTTGGTCCATTCCTGGTAAAAAGGGGAAGAAGTCAAGTAAAAAGATATGGTGTCATTTTCACATGTTTTACCACACGAGCTGTACATCTGGAGGTTGCATCTTCACTTGACACTGATGCGTGTCTCAACGCCATCAGAAGATTCCTTGCCAGAAGAGGACAAGTTAAAGAGATGTACTCGGAAAATGGAACCAACTTCCGATCAGCTAACAGTGAGTTAAAGAAAGCAATTAAAGAATGGAACTCCAGTATGATCATAAAATCATTGCAGCAAAGGGGGATCCAATGGCATTTTAATCCACCAGCAGGATCTCACCATGGAGGAAGCTGGGAGAGACTCATCCGCTCAGTGAGAAAAATTTTGAACGTCACAGTAAAAGAACAACTGTTGGATGAAGAAGGTCTCCACACCTTGCTGTGTGAAGCTGAGGCTATTATAAACAGCAGGCCTATTACAAAGGAATCTTCAGAGCCCAATGACCTGGAGGCTTTAACACCCAACCATCTCCTGTTGCTGAAGGTTAAGCCAGAATTACCCCCAGGAATCTTCAACAAGGATGCCCAGTATGTAAATCGCAGGTGGAGACAAATCCAATATCTTGCAGACATTTTTTGGAAACGCTGGTGCAAGGAATACCTCATGCAGCTCCAAGAGCGTCAACGATGGACTACACCTAAGAGAAATTTCCATGTTGGTGACGTTGTGCTGATCGTAGATGACACAGCACCCAGAAATTCATGGCCACTAGGAAGAATCGTAGAGACCTTTCCAGACCAGAAAGGTCTGGTGCGTCAGGTGAAAGTAAAGACCAAGACCAATGAGCTTTGTCGACCAGTTACAAAGCTGTGCCTTTTGCAAGAAGCTGAAGATAATTGATGCACTCTTCGAAAATCAAGAACTAGTTTCCTCTGAGGGGAGGAAAGTGAAAGAAGATTCTTTTAAGATAGTTGAAGTTCAGTTAAGTGATGTAGCCATAGAGCTTTTCATTTAAGTTAAAGATTTTGTAGTAATTGTTTCAAAGACATTGATAACAATTAGGGGCCGGTAATGTAGAAGCCTACATGCAGTTTAATTTGAAATGTATGCTTTTATTTTGATAGTGCAGAAAACAGGAAGTTGGGCGAGAGGAGAGTGGAGCCATATGGTTTTTTGACCTCGCAATCTCTCTTCATCCATTTTGAATTGACCTTTATAAGTTTTTGTAATTTGGAATTCTGTTGCTGTGTACCTGTTTGGACTTTTGAAGTAAATATTGAGAAGCTATCAAGGACTGCGGTTTCGTTTTTTGTTTTTTGTGGATAAGGAAAGAGGGACCAAGCGGAGCGTCAAGCTAAGGCTCCATTAGAAGGAAACCTACAGACGGTACAGAAGCCTGCAGACCAGGACCACCCGACACAGGAACAGTTTCTTTCCCCTCGCCATCTCCCTCCTAAACAGTTGAGCTGTCACACTGCCAGACTGCAACTGCACCTTATGTACATTCTGTAGTATTCATTCCACCTCATTCATTTCTGTATTTTATGTATATAAGTTTAGATTAGTTATTTATAGTTGGTTTACAAAGCTTTGTGTATGTATGTGTATGCATGTGTAATGTGTGTATATAGACACGTGTGTGTGTGTGTGTGTGTGTGTGTGTGTGTGTGTGTGTGTGATTTACATTGCTGTGCTTGAGAGCCACCATCTACCGGAACCAAATTCCCTGTATGTGTCTGCACATATACTTGGCCAATAAACACGATTCTGATTCTGAAAACGTAATACTTTATGTAACATCTGTTCCATGTGTCAAATAAAAAGAAAATTATTATTTGACATTTTCCTCTCATTGTCTCTGTAGGGCAAGAGCTTGGAAGATGCTTGAATCTGTGAGTGAAAAAGGTGAAGTAAAAAGTACCAAGCCCAGTACAAAACAAGAAGTGGTGTTGTTAAAGTAAACCCCCCATGATATGACACAATGGCTGCTCAGCCATGGATCCCCATGCAATGAAGTCATTAAATGCCATTCATAATCAAAAAGTTTCTTGCCAAAAATCTGAGTCATCTCCCTGTTGGGCACTGTGTTGCGGAGTGCCTGCTATGTTCATCTTACCACTCGCACTTGTGCACCAACACAATTTTCACTTAACGTTACTCGGCATGTGAATGTGGCTCCCTGTGACTTCATCCTCTTACTCAAAACAAATTCAAACTGAAGGGTTGTCATTCTGACAGAGAGGAGGAAATCCAGCATGTATTACACATGCAGGAAACCACAGGTGCACGGTGATGGGCCCATATATGCAGAGGAACAGCTAAGCCGTTTGTATGAATGAGAAAATAATAATCAAAGCAAACGATGGTCTATCCTGTACTGTGGGGAATTAATACATAGTCTGTGGGGATGTTGATCAACATGATAAAATAAAGGCAGATTTAAAAAAAAAAAGTTGCCTTCACAGTTAAGTTACAAAACAAATAATCTGAAATGTAAATTCTCTTTTTTCAATCAACTCTTTTTTTGCTTTTGGAGCAGCTGTTGAAAAGCTAACCTCTAGAGCACTTGCTTCCTGCTCAAAGCCCATAATAATGATTGTCTTATTGTAGCTATTTCACATTAGAGTACACAAATGACAACAAAAATGATTTAATTATACATACGAGCCTGATGTGACTTTTTTCCAGGACAGAACAAATGAAATGGAACCAGCAATTAGAGCTCAGTGTTTGGCAGATCGGCCCCGAGTTTCATATTCAGTATCTCTTGCGCTGTTACAGCTGACATGCTGCTTAGGAGTCAGTGGGCAAGCATATTCATGTTTAGTCTTTAGCATAAATGATTAGTAATCCCTTCTTTTTCCAGTGAAATATCCAAGTTTTTTTTTTTATTCTTTCCCCCATTAAGACGAGTCTTGACACTTCAACATGTATCAATAAAGAAGTTGTTTGACAACAGTTAGAATAGGTTCTGGGTGTTTCCAAGAGGAGCCATGGTAAGCTATATAAGCAAAGATCACCATCACTAACTTTTGATCCACACCCAATCATTTTGTTGTATACTATAAGTTGTTCACATAAACAAAATCTAAAAATCTAAAAATACATGAACTAGAAACTGCAACCTGCATCAAAGTGAATAATTTTTTGTGTAATTCTAAAGAAATCTGGATCTGCACAGCATAAAAAAAGTCAATGTTGATGTAGCTCCCTGATAAACATGCTTGATAAAGTTTAGCGCATATTTATAAAAGGCGTATAAAACCTTGTGGTAATTTGCCTTCACTAAGCCAAATGTAAGAGCAGAAGTGGAACATTTTCTTTTATGTTTCGTTCTCTTGGCGTTCACTCTAACATAGGTGAACAATGAATCGGTGTCTTTGCAACGGAGTGATTTTGACTGGGGTTCAGTATGTGCTCAAATAGCTGCTCATCAGAACACAGACAGCTCTCTGAAAAACACATACTGAAGATTTTTCATAAGGATCACTGATAATGGACAGCAGAATGTTTCTCTGACATTATTGACTTGCTGTATGTTTGGTAATGAACTGATGATGGTGAGAGGGATAAAACAGGCAGATGGATGACTCTGACCCTGTGGCAGTTATTGATGCACCTCTACTTTGAGCTTAAGGCTGTAATTCACATTTGATGGTCAGCTGGTTTTATTGTTCGGTCACTTTTGTTTTTCCTCGATTACTTTGCAAATTATTTTTTATAGTGAAGCAGTGTTAAATATGAAATAAAACAAAATCGCAGTTTTAATTTCAATACACTTGTTCACAGCATTAATCACACAGCATTAATTTAAGTACGTGATAAGTGAGGAGCAAGGTCAGCCTTTTCTTTCTTTTTCTTTTTTCTTTCTTTTTGTAACCAGAAATCCACTGATACTGCAGAGTCTGCATTATATTAATATAGATAATAAAATCTTAAACTCTTTAAAGGTCCAATGCATTCTCACTGAAGATATAAAAAAGTCTTTACTTTGCAAATCAGACTGCTCAGGTTTATGCCCCGTCCATTCAAAATGAATGCAGCACTTAAGTGAGTTACTGCCTTGAGGCTTTTGTTCTTTTCAGCATAACTGAATATATTTTCAGAAAAACTCCAAAACAAAGCAAATGCCTTTAGAATGAAGTGCAGCACAAGAGAACGGACACTGTCTTGCAGTCTGTCTGTGGTGGTTTTAATGATAAAACCTCATCTCAAATAGCTTATTGACCTGTTTATGTACATGGCTTTAACCCATGATGCCACTCAGGCCACTGTTCCTGTTTTTCTTCTAGCTGGAGGCGGTGAAGCGCATCGATTTGCCCATTTGAAGTCTTACTTAATTCAGAAATAAAAACACACTGTACCTTCCTCCCACTGTGGATTAGTATAGATGTTGGTCTCCTATGGCCACCGCTAAACAAGTGCAGGGTTGTCTTATATATTTTACTTTAGGGTTTGCACAAAGTGGCAGTTCCATGATATCAAATTAATGGAGTGAGTGAACCACTTGGTCTCCCATTGATTCCAATAAGACAAAGCAGTCAAGGGAGAAACGTATCACAGCTAGTTTCATAAACATGCTGAGGAAGGAGTTTCAGCTTCAGGACTGGAGAATTTTTCAGTGTTTACCAAACACAGAAAAAGCATTATTTAGAGTAATGGGTTTACAGTGGACTAATCAGAAAAAACTGTCATTTTGATGCATAAAGTGGAGCTTAAAATTACAGTGGTGTATAAAAAGGGGCCTCCAATTATTTTATTATATAGTTTAATCAAAGGTTAAAATGGGATTTGGCAAGTGGGGAAACCCCTGAGATCCAGTCTAGCACTCTAGCAGTGAGGAAAAAATGGCTCACCTCAGAAGAACTCTCAAACTTGATTGGCACACTGAGTTCTAGTGGAGTCTAGTCTTTTACAGGTCGAACTGATCAGCTGACCTGCACTGCCGCTGTGCATCTGACCCTTAATGTTCTCTGTGGGTTAAGGTGAGTGCTGTCAGTGACATGTTAGCACATGTTACACAAACCATCATATTGTGGCTGCTAACACCTGAAAGTGAAAATCTGGCAAGCACTACTTAAGGTCATCATCAGCTTAATGATTAGTGCTACCCCTAACCTATAGCTGGCCAAATCCCTGTCTTACTTTAAACTTTATTACACTACTGCAGATTATCCAGTTATATAGAAACCACTTATTTAAACTGCACTTATAGTTCACTCACAAAGCCTTTGGATTACACAAATATAATTTTCATCTGATTCATCTAATGCAACAATATTAATTAGCTAGATATCTAACTGATTAAAGTCTAAAACGACTGACATTGCAAATTCAAACTTTAATTGATTCTATTTCAGTCATTATCATGTTATTTGCTGAACAATAACAGCAAATAAAAATCTATAATTTCCTGACCTCTTTCTTCTATGCAGTTAAAACACATTAACAATATTAATACTTATTTTCCACCCTGATTTACGAATAAATTCTTTACAAATCCTACCATGTGGATTCATGGATTTTTTTTTTCACATTCTGTCTCTCACAGTTGAAGTGTACCTCTGGTGCAAATTACTGACCTCTGTCATCATTTTAAGTGGGGGAACTTGCACAATCGGTGGCTGACTAAATACTTTTTTGCCCCACTGTATACAGAGGGAGAGAGAGAATGTCAATTTCATCATTTTTGTGACTAAGAATTTCATTTATAAAACATTGTGTATTTCATTTCACAGTTTTCTAAAATTCAACTATTCAGAAATTGTGACTAGCTGTCTTTTTCAATGTGCAACAAAATGGTTTGAAAGTGGATCGACTGAGTATTTTTCAAAATATCTTGAAAACTATATATGTATGTATGATCAAACTGTACCATAACAGTTTTACAGCATGTAAATCGAAGACATGATGATTTGAGGTGGAATAATCGTACAGTTAACTCAGTGTCAGATTATTTGAGCTTTGTGACATGTTGTGTTATCCTTATGGACTCAGCCATGATCAGCAGCAATACTCAGGATGTGGCCTTTAGACAATGCTCATTTGGTACTAAGTGACCCAAAGTATGGCCATAAAATGTCATCCACACGATTACACCACCTTCTGTTTCAGGTAACACTTTTTCAGATTTTTCCAATTTGGCTGATCCTAAGTTACAGCAGCCTACAGCAACAGAAAGCCACACCAGGTGCTATCCTGTCAGCTAAGAACAGGAAACTGACATCAGCAAGGCCTTTTCACCTAGAGAACTGCCACTCAACGGTTATTTCCTCTTTTTCGTACCATTCACAGGAAACTCAAGAGACGGTTGTGTGGGAAAATTCCAGTAGATCAGCAGAGATGTCTTCTGATCTCTTTTCATGCAAAGTTTTCATTAACTTTGCATGAAAACAAAATGGCACATTAAAATTGAAAAGGGTGTAAATGATGTAAAGATAAAGATCTAAACCACGCTGTAAAGCTTTGATCACCTCAGACTCTGAGGGGCACATTCAAGCTAGGTTCATGTTCAGATTTTCAGTTTTCTTATTTGACTTTGTGAAGTGACATATTAATGCACAGCAAATAAAATAACTATTTTCACAAATGGAGTTAAGTCCATATGTTTTTAAGCCTGTACACCACCCCGATGGATTTAAAATCAATCAAAATTTGAGTGAATTGCAGACTTTTAGCTTTGATTTGAGGTGTTTCACTAAAGTATTGAACTGTCTAGAAATTACACATTTACATATAGTGTTATATTAAATGCTTTCCTGATGTGCACTGTATTGTAGGTTATTTGACCTAAAAACAAACAATAACGAAATAAAATTTTCAGTTAATTTTCAATGTGAATTTTGAGCTAATGTTGTTTTCAAATGTGGCTAAATAGCACTCACTCTTCATTATCCTGCAGTGCATTATTTGGCTTGCATATAAAGTTTAGCTGTATCATATGTTTGGTATGGAGAATTTTAACTTGCAAGAATTTTCCTGTGACATCAACAAAAGTGTGACTCGACCCTGCTCAAAACCAAGAATGTTGAAATGCCCGAATAGCCCAATTCAGGCATAATACCAGCGCACATGGTTGGTTTTATATTGAACACATATTTTATATCTAAATACATTTCTGTGCATATCAAATACCTTCATATGCAACCTTCATTTATCATCTAAGCAAAGTTGCATATGATGTACTCATAATGGATAAAAAGAGAGGGCAAAGTACCGCATAATTTTTATGGAAATAAATGTCCTTTTCATAGCTTTTGGCATATTTGTTCTTGTTGAATAATTCTCACAAGAATGCTGCTGTAACTGGTAAAGTCGTTTTTTAGTCTGCATCTCTTTCAGACAGTATATAGTAAAAAGTAAAATATTTATTTTCTGATTTTGTTCTTCATCTGCAACTCAAAGCTTTGTAAAATCTATATAAAAACAAAACACAAGTTAGTTAGTTAAATAACAGGCACTGTGAAATGACAAAACTGATATTTATTTATATATGTATTCATTTTTTAGAACATAAGTATAAATTTCCATCATCCAAAGCCCATACCGGGTCCACAGAATCCATCCACCTACACATCTGCTGTAAAAGCAGTTTCCACAGTCAAGGTTATGGCAGGTGAAATCAGAATGATCCCACGGCTCATCATATAGATGAGCTAAAGGAAACATGTTTTTTTTCTCTTAATCAACGTTTTTTTTTTATCTTGATATTGCTTTCTGCTGTCAAAGTAATAGCCACTCAATCAAGGCCATACACGCTGAGCAGCTGTAGTCCAATATCCTCTTCAAGTCTGCATACACATGCCGGCTTTACAAACACCCTAAACCTCATGACTTTGTGTCCTTGCGAGTCTGCTTCTGTTATCACTCTGTTCTGCATATTATATATATATATATATATATATATATATATATATATGCTCAGTGAATACCTCAGGCAGCAGAAACCCAAGAAAGAGGAGGGAGACGAGGAACCATCATGGAAGGACAGGCCCCTGCACGGTATGTACCACCGGCAGATAGAGGAGGTGGCTGATATCCAGAAATCCTACCAGTGGCTGGACAAAGCTGGACTGAAAGACAGCACAGAGGCACTAATCATGGCAGCACAAGAACAAGCTCTGAGTACAAGATCCATAGAGGCTGGGGTCTATCACACCAGGCAAGACCCCAGGTGCAGGCTGTGTAAAGATGCCCCAGAGACTATCCAGCACATAACAGCAGGGTGCAAGATGCTAGCAGGCAAGGCATACATGGAACGCCATAACCAAGTGGCCGGCATAGTGTACAGGAACATCTGTGCCGAGTATAACCTAGAAGTCCCGAGGTCAAAATGGGAGATGCCCCCAAGGGTGGTGGAGAATGACCGAGCTAAGATCCTGTGGGACTTCCAGATACAGACGGACAAAATGGTGGTGGCTAACCAACCGGACATAGTGGTGGTAGACAAACAGAAGAAGACGGCCGTAGTGATCGATGTAGCGGTTCCCAATGACAGCAATATCAGGAAGAAGGAACACGAGAAGCTGGAGAAATACCAAGGGCTCAGAGAAGAGCTCGAGAGGATGTGGAGGGTGAAGGTAACGGTGGTCCCCGTGGTAATCGGAGCACTAGGTGCGGTGACTCCCAAGCTAGGCGAGTGGCTCCAGCAGATCCCGGGAAAAACATCGGAGATCTCTGTCCAGAAGAGCGCAGTCCTGGGAACAGCTAAGATACTGCGCAGGACCCTCAAGCTCCCAGGCCTCTGGTAGAGGACCCGAGCTTGAAGGATAAACCGCCCGCAGGGGCGTGCTGGGTGTTTTTTTTATATATATATATATATATATATATATATATATATATATATATATATATATATATATATATATGAGTATAATAACAGTGCAGTCATTGTTGTAAGACAATGCCAAGAGGTCAATATCAGCATTGTGCCTTCATTTACGTAATTGACAAGATCATCATAAATATATTCATGTTCCTATTCCAGCCAGCAAGTGTTTAGATTAAATTTCCTCACATTAAAGATGGAGAGTATATTGATGCCTTAAGCGATCTAAAATGTATTATTATCACTGTTATTCATTATTTGCACTCTGCCTACCAAGAGAAGAAATCAAGCATGATAATCCTCAACCATGCATGCCCCTTCAAACAAAAGCAAATTGATTGTTTTATTAGAAGGGAAAAAAGGCAGTGAAGTGTGTATTGATGATCTGCCAACATAGAAATCTGCTGATAACCTATGTCACTGCAAGATTTTCAATCAGCAACCCATCGAGTCAATGAGGTGTGAATGTTCTGGGATGCTGAATCAAAGGACAGTGAACTTTTAAAATTTAAGAACAGAAAAAATGAATTGTTAAGAACTGCAGTAATCATTTGACATTTAAAGAGCCAGAGCAACCTTGAGGGACATAGAGCACACTTTCATCTTTCAAATGAAATGAAAACTTTCCTTTTAGTGTTGTTCACCGGTGCATAATGAAAAGCATCTTCTCCACATGGAACAAAAGTTCAGTGGACTGAATCTACAGCTTGTAAAGCCAAAGCACAAGCACGGCAAATGACGGATGAATCAAGAAAGGGCACATCTACATGAGTCTTGTCTTAACAAAAATGTCTTCTTTGATAGATTAGAGTTCTCATAAATACCTAAGGGGGTTGTATGGGCTTTTACTTCCTCTGCCTCGCCCATTGTTGTGTCTTAATAAATGATGGTAATCTTGTTGAAGCCGGGTACAGCTGCAGACATTCCAGCACAACACTGAATATTTCATTAAGGTTTGAAGAGTTAGCGTGCAGCAGCTAATGATGGACCAAGCCTCCTCTAAGCCACTTCCATCCTCCAAAAATACTTTCAGTGTAGTTTTTCTGGGTGCCCTGAGAATAATAGGAGAATATCATTATGACCCAATAAGCCACAGCACCCGAGAGCTTAATTTTAGTTAGCACCCTGACTTGCACTATCCACTATGCATGCTTGAAGTATTTTCTTGTCTGTCTTCACACGCATATGAACTTGAAGGACTATGATGTTGGCCTACCCTAAACTGGGTGGTATGTATTAAAATAGCATCTGCTTCAATGCCGAGCCCCAAGGATTCCCAGAAAAGTCTTGCTTTGGAATGAGATAGCCAAGGCTATTCACCTCACATGGCACCTGTGTGACCTGTGTAATGTGTGGCTGACACAATTGTATATGATTATATTATTATATTAAATTAATATTTACCTTTTATATTCTACGTATTTCCTCTATACTACAACAAACTTGAAAGTACAAAAAGAAATAAAAGGTTATGGTCCAAAACAAGCAGCAATTTTATGTCAAGTTTTGCAGCCTTGGGTGTTTTTTTCTAGGTACCATAGTTTGTCCTTAGACAGTTGTCTTGTCTTGTATTACTGTTTTGTCCCGAAGCCCAAGCATTCGTATCCTCTTGGTGGTGAGTTACTACAGCCTCATTTGTCCTTCTGTTCTATTTTCTCTGCATCCCTCAGGACTGTAATAATATTCAGACCCTCATGGTCCTTGTCAGAAACAATCCTCTTTCATACCACACTCTGAAGTCTTACTACTAAGACTCCAGAGTGACTTAAACACTTTCTCTGGGACTCCTATGAGAAGAAGCCTCATGCCACACAGGTCCTGACCACTTGCCTACTTACTGTGGTTGGGATGTGAGCAGTGCAGACAGTTCAGGGACATGCACAGTGAATTTCCATTTAGTGTCAGAAAGATTAAGATCATAGAAGATGATGGTGGCACAAAACCATTTTGCGCCAGACTTAGCATATAAATGGAAAAAAGATTAAATCACCAACAACTAAAGAGTTCATTGTCACCTCCTGATAGGCTATGCTACAGCATGCACAAGAGGGAAAATGGCTTTTGTTAGTAAAAGTCAAGCTATTATGCTGTTGGGCAATTAAAATAAAAGCTTCCGAAGTCTGGTGGTGGTGAATTTCTCAGTTTTCTGCACCACACAGCTCTGACTGTAGCTCATATTTCCTCTCTTGGTCGCTCTGTTTACAAGTAACTAATTTGCATTCTTCAAAAGCAAAGTTGCTCTGGGGAAATAGAGTGTTTTTGAGTCAAGAGTGATATCTAAGAAGATTATAAGTCAAAAAAGGGCTTAGAGAGTGCAAACCTCAGCGAGATTGCCTAATCCTAGAAATATATTTCAAAAGTAAGATATTTAATATTTTTTAAATAAATTTATTGAAAAAAAAAATAAAATTCTATCCTCTTCAAAATAAGGCTTTCAAAATATGCTCAGCAAAAGATCATCACGGTTATTTTTACATCTTAGAAAAGAGCTTAAATAAATATTTGAGTTGCATCATAGCTTGCTGTTGTGCTGCCAATGACAATTAATCATTTGGACCGTTTGGTATTTTAGACATTTTTATATGTGATAAGTCTAATATCACCTTTAGTTGCTATTTAAACATAAAAACAATCTGAAAACGTTGCTTGCACAAAAGAATTAAAAACATGGAGAAAAAATGGACGAGATAAACAGTTAATATCTATCCTCTTAGACTACTGTGTAAAAATCTTGAGCCACCCTTCATATCTTCATCCTTTGCGAGGAAAATGGGAAAAATAGTTCAGCAATTTATCCAAATCGGCAATCACATGTGGAAATAAAGAACACAGTTAGTACAGTTTTACGAATCTTGAAAGTCGGTATCTGATATGACCACCTTTGCTCCTCAACACATTGTGAACTGTTTTAGACAAGCTTTCTTATAATGTCATTAAGTTATGAACTATTCTTTAGGAATAGTTCTCCGTGCTTCTCTAAGGACAGTCAAAGCTCTGTTTTGGTTGTTTGGTGCCTTTTGTTCTCTTCTCTCTCGGGATGATCCCATACTGCTCCAAAAATGTTGAGGTCTGGGTTCTGGGGAGACCAATCCATGACCAGTGTTGGGCAAGTTACTTTGAAAAAGTAATTAATTATAGTTACTAGTTAATTCTTTTAAAAAAGTAACTGAGTTAGTAACTGAGTTACAGAGTCTAAAAGTAATTAATTACTTGAAAAGTAACTATTGCGTTACTTAAAAAAAAAATTTTTACCCTCTGGGGTCCAGGGTATAATTGGCCATTTTTAACTACTTTTGATGTTTCCTCTGCATTTCACCTTTAAAAACTATTTACTTTGCCTTTTTTGGCATCATTGTTTTCAGCACAACCTCACGTGTCTGAATTTACAGTTATATTTTCATTTTGACGTACTGTATTAACACAATTGATCTAAAATCAGGCAAAAAAAAAAAATTCTTTCTCTCTCTCTCTCTTTCTCTCTCTCGCTGTCACTCCTAAACTTCCCCCTCTTCCTAATCAACCAAATGTCATGTTGCCATATCACTTTTGATTGGTCAACATGGTACATTTTTCCACCAACACGAAAAGGCTGATTTTTTGTTTTTTGTTTTTTTGGTCATAAGCAGAGAGTGCTTGCTAGCGCTGGCCTTAGACCAGGGGTCGACAACCTTTCTGATGATGAGTGCCATTTAAAATTTCCTCAGAAGTCAGTGTGCCATATGATTGCATTAGCAATAAATTTAATAACGCTCTATATTAACAGTTACACACTATATAGAACAACTTCATAGAATTATATTTGTTTGCAGATGTTGGCAGCTATCAGCGAATAGTTATCAGCTATTTTGAAACAAAAAGACACTTTCTATCCATAACAAGAACTCTATAACAGCAAATGAACAACAGAAAATGCAAATGCTATTTATGGTCTCCTCACAACAATGATAAGAAAAATAAACTGGGTCAGTATGGCATGTTTGTTAATACAGGGATACACATGTTAATGTGATCTCTGGTCTCCCACTCAGACACACATGTCTCTGAGTGTCCAGCATTCAGACGGCTACCCGAGGACACTCTTCGTGTGAGAGAAAATCTGCTCACACAGATATGTGGAGCCAAATACTGTCAATAAGGCCTCTACAATGTTCTGAAGACAGTTAAACTTGTCAGGTAGTGATGGCCAGCTGGTGAAAATTCAAGCTCCATGAACACGCACAGCTGTGGATTCTAGCTGCGTTCGTAGTTCTGCAAACTTTGACCCCCACAGAGTCGAGCTTTTCAGTTCAATCAGCTGCATGTCGATGTCCTCTGTGTCCAATCAGTTAATGCGAGACAAACCCAGCTGCTCATTAAAGCTTTTTGATTTGATTAGAAAAAATAAACATTGGTCCAAAGTCCCAAAAACACATTCTGTCTCGAGTCTTCGGATGCTGGTGCTGCGCTGAGCGGACAGCTCCTGAAGCATTTGAAGTGTTGGAATGTGGAAATTTCAACATCACTTGAAAAAACTGCCAGCTAGCAACGTCCCTCTCACCAGTAGGTTAAGTTATTTTTAGCCAATTACAAGTTGAATCTGGTAGTTGGGATTGTTAGCTAAGATACTGTCATTAAGATGCGGCACAACTATGCGAGCTAATTTGCGATATGCACCGCTATGCACGGTAACGGCGTTGTAACGATTGAAATGTAATTAGTTAGATTACTCGTTACTGAAAAAGGCATTACTGTCCATGACTGATAATGTTTTATTGTTTTTTTTGTTTTTGTTTTTTCCCAAATGCATTGGTTATGTGCCTTTGCCACAGATAGTCAGTGCAATTTCTCTTTGTTTCCCTTGCTTATAATTATAAAATTGCTTATAGGCTGCGTTCACAGATTTTGAATTCTGCCAACAGTTGTCAGTTGCCCAAATCAGAAATTATAATTAAAGAGTTGTTATATTTAAATATAACAACTCTTTAATTATAATTTCTCATCTTTGTAATAAAAGCATCTCATGCAGCAATTAAAGTGCAACTACCATCCACCTCTGTAAAAGAAATCTATCTCAGGTTTCCACTAATTTGTTGTCAAAATTAGTCGAATTAGATTAATGTCTTTAATGTGTTTTTAAAGAACGTTGCATGTGCTGTCCAAAGACTTTGGATTGAAAGCACCAAAATCTTAGTTTTTGCCCTTATAACCCTGCCATTGCCCAATGCCATAATACTTGATATGATTAACTTAGCTTGAGGTAAAAATTTAATTCATTTTTGCACAAAATGGCTGAAATGATGAACATTGGTGGTACTGACAACGTGAAAGCTACTAAATGTAAAAACATGATGTTCTGGCAGTACACAATCTTGAAAAAGAAAATTGGCTCCAAGGAAAAGCTTTTTGAGACAGCTTTTTTTAAAGGTACTGATTGGCAGAGATCCCCCTATTTCCATACAAATGTATTACTTTGGTAATATTATTTGACACATATATCCAACATATATCCAAATGTTTTCATGATGAAAACAAATCTCACTCACTTGTGGCCATTGATTAAAATTTAAGGCTACGAGTTAAATGAATCATGAAATTAAACAGAGATGTAGTGACACAATTAAATCCTTCACTATCTTTATGTTTATGCTTCATAGGCAACCAAGTGACACAGCACGTGCTACTGGACTGGATAGTGAGCGTGACCCACTCCTATGTGCAGCAGCCCCTGAACAGCGTGCAATGTTGTCTGGTTATCACAGATTGCCAGGATGGCTGGTGTTTTGAATTGTTTGGACTGCCATAAAGAATGCCTTCTTGACAGCAACTAAAACCATTTCTGACGAGGCTTTCAGTGAACAGTAGTTGGGTTAACTGAAATGTCAGATCCACCTTGTAGGTCCTGTGTTTGGTCTTTGCTGATTTTTTTCCTCTTTCTTAAGGACACAACTTTCAGATACTCATCAATCACTTTTCTTTTATCCTCTGCTACATTATACATTATTTGAGATATGCCAAGTTCATAGCTAATATTCCTCTGGGAATCACCTTGTTGGTACAAAAATGCTATTTTATGTCAGTCAAACTGTCTAAACATCCTATTTTGCATATTCACACAGGGAAACAGAAACAAATGATGTGGTTTGTGATAGGCTGCCAACAAATTGCCTAAAGATCCAATTTAAAATTGGCTCTTTACTAAGTTGTCTGTTCTGTGTAAACACAACACTGGTTCATGCCTTGAGATAGGTACCTTTTTATGTTTGAATGATCATAGGTCAGTGTTAAGTGGCTGAACAGACAACAAAAGAAAAAGTATTACTCTATAAATTGTCAGATACAAGGAGTACTGTGTGTTCCTAATTTGGGTAGGCTAAGTTATTCACTTGGGCTGAAAGTGTTTCTTGCCCGTGTGTGATTTAAGTCTGAAGCAGCGAGAGCCTCACCTACGCCTTTGCCAAACAGCAGTTCTGACACGGACATGCACAGTATAGGGTATAGTATGTGAGCTCCATTAGCCGCCCCAGCATTGCCATGCCTGAGACAATTTCTGGTGGAATTCTTGCTTTGAATTCTGTGCAGCTCAGGAGACAAACAGCCTCTAAGAGTGTATATTTTATTCCACAGCTGATTATTCATTTTCACAACTAAATGGAGTCCTTGTCATTTAAATTGCACACACTATTTAGAGCTATGCCACTTTATAACAAACAGGGCATCAGAGGAATTGGGTTTTGACATGTGTGTAAATGCTGTGGATTTTAAAAAATTAATCAGTTAGATAGAAAAAAATGTAAAAGGACATTTCAAAGTGCTTAAATTGGAAAAGAAAAGTATCACTTTGGACCTTTTAGGCCCATTCAGGAATGCCATTATTAAGCTCTATTGTGTGTTTCTGCTGGAAGAAAATGACGTTATTGTTGGGCCTCACACGGTTTCACCTCTTGTTGCTTTCAGAAGGCATTTGAAGTCGCTCCCTTCTCGCCCACCTGTAGAAAGAGATCAGCGGGAAATTTATTGGTGCTTAAAAACAGCAGTAGGCAGGTCAGTGTGCTCCCTTTGATGTGCAGATATTTCACCTGCTCATACTCCGGCTTTCTGTGAGTGTGTGTGTGTGTGTGTGTATTTGTGTGTTAGGACCCACTACAGGCTGTCACCAGAGGCTGTGCCTCAGACACTGTTGTCATGGTAACACCATTCTCCAATTCGATGACAAGCATGAAAGGCACGTTAAGAGACTGAACGTTTCTGTGAGGGCAGAGACACACTTATAGGTTTCGCCCCAATTGTGAGGCAAATAGATGTCTCTCTGTTTTTCTGTCTCTTAGTCTGTGTGTGTTTTGTCAAATGCAGCGTGTTAATGTTTATTTCATATTTGTAAGATAACGTATCCCTGTTTCTTTGCTAGAGAAATCCCCACGAGGTTGTGACTGGGGCTTTCCACAAATTCAGACATCTGTAGTTCTGTGTAGATGACAGGGGTGTAGGTCATTTAACTTATGCAGTCTTTTGTTTTTTTTAACTGTTTGCATGATTTGTTTACAATGTGGCTCATCCAAGTTTCATCCCACTGGCAGCTGTGATCAGATCTGATTTCCCGCTAAGGAAAAGGTGAGTGAATAATGCATTCTTTCTGTATTTCCGTTGACCTTTTAAGTCAGCATGTGAATTCACATCCAGAAATTATTAGCTTGTGGTCCACAGCCAACAAACACAGCTGACTCAGAGGTTATTACCTTATCTTAAAATTTGGTAAGCAGGGGATAAGTCCACTTTAGTATTTATCTAAAACATGAGAACACAAGCCTGATCTATTGTTATATATATATACACACATACACACACACACACACACACACGCACGCACGCACACACACACACACACACGCACGCACGCACGCACGCACACACATGCCTCTAAAAGTCTGTTTTTTTCTTCTGTAATGGTACCTTTTTACTTCTGAAACGTAATTATGGATTATACAACCACTAAATCTTCTGTGTAAAAACACACCTATGCTCACCAGAAACACTGGCCTTCAGAGCACTCTCTCATGCAGATCTGGGCAGGTTGATTATACTGGAGGAGCCAGAAGAGAAGTGAAAATTTTCCTACTCATTTTATTTGCGTGTTTGTTAACTAAGGTGATGTAATTGTATGTGATTTGTGAAAATCATTCAAAAAATTCAATAGAGACATCAGGGGCGGACAAACTACTTACAGCTCTTGTAAGGAACAAGAGCAAAATAATCAGTCCATAAACAGATCACAGGATCCTCAGGTGGCAAGAGACTACAAAAAGGAATAAACAAAAAAGGTAAGTTAATAGACCCTTTGTCAATGGCAATGAGCCAGGAGGGAATGAAAACTAAACACAAAACACAAGAGCCAAAGCACTACCAAAGAAAACGGAAAACAAATAACAATCCCAATGAAACACAGACCCGAAAACTTAACAGAAGAGGAAACTAAGAGGGGGCTATTAAATTCCACAGTGTAAAAAGCAGCTAGAGTTAAAATATAACAACAAGGCTCATAATACAAAATTAAGAACACCTAATATTACACAAGAAATCAAAATCATAAAACACTGGGACCACATTGGGATTAAGACACTACAATATGATATGGCATTGTGATATATTCAAATGAAGTTGAAAATTTCACACAGGAGAAAAAAAAATTGCTTTTTAAATTTTTATTTTTTTAAATCCTGTCCTGTCTTGTAGATTTTGAAATCAGAATCATGATCTGAATGAGCTGTTGTGTCAAACACATTTTGCTTTTCCAAGATAAACTCTCTATATGCTCCTCTTGTTCAGGTGTTTCTTGTATCTGTTTTATTTATTCTTTTCTATTTGTGTTACTTCAGTTATTACATTGTATGTCGTATACAGTATGACAATGTCTAAGTCAGGACAGGCAGTGAAAAAAGGGAAGGAGGAAGGAAATAGAGGGAAATATAATAAAAGGATAGAGTACAAATAGAAATGCACAATGTATCGGCAACTGCTGCACCTGTAAGAAAAACAAACAAACATACAGCACGTGGGACACAGAAATATGAAAATGCATGGGTACATAAATCAACAGTCTTCCTGCAGTGTGTGTGTGTGTGTGTGTGTGTGTGTGTGTGTGTGTGTGTGTGTGTGTGTGTGTGTGTGTGTGTGTGTGTGTGTGTGTGTGTGAGAGAGAGACAGAGAGAGAGTGTCTCTGTATATAAGATAAGATAAGATAAGATAGAACTTTATTAATCCCTCGGGTGGGTTCCTCTGGGAAATTCGATTTCCAAAAAGCACAGCACCGACAGAAGTTACAGAGTTATATGTGTCTTTGTCCTAAAAAGTACTTGAAAATGAGGGTGGAAAGTCACAATAACGCAACCCAGGAGCCAGAGGCAGTTAAAGATGGATCCAGGAGAACCAGGGAATCCTGGAATTGTTTTTAGTTTTAGCTATTTTAGGGGGATATCTGTGTGTGCAGGTGACTATTACTGTGCATAATTATTAGGCAACTTAACAAAAAACAAATATATACCCATTTATATATATATTTTTTTTTACCAGTGAAACCAATATAACATCTCCACATTCACAAATATACATTTCTGACATTCAAAAACAAAACAAAAACAAATCAGCGACCAATATAGCCACCTTTCTTTGCAAGGACACTCAAAAGCCTGCCATCCATGGATTCTGTCAGTGTTTTGATCTGTTCACCATCAACATTGTGTGCAGCAGCAACCACAGCCTCCCAGACACTGTTCAGAGAGGTGTACTGTTTTCCCTCCTTGTAAATCTCACATTTGATGATGGACCACAGGTTCTCAATGCGGTTCAGATCAGGTGAACAAGGTGGCCATGTCATTAGTTTTTCTTCTTTTATACCCTGTCTTGCCAGCCACGCTGTGGAGTACTTGGACGCGTGTGATGGAGCATTGTCCTGCATGAAAATCATGTTTTTCTTGAAGGATGCAGACTTCGTCCTGTACCACTGCTTGAAGAAGGTGTCTTCCAAAAACTGGCAGTAGGACTGGGAGTTGAGCTTGACTCCATCCTCAACCCGAAAAGGCCCCACAAGCTCATCTTTGATGATACCAGCCCAAACCAGTACTCCACCTCCACCTTGCTGGCGTCTGAGTCGGACTGGAGCTCTCTGCCCTTTACCAATCCAGCCACGGGCCCATCCATCTGGCCCATCAAGACTCACTCTCATTTCATCAGTCCATAAAACCTTAGAAAAACCAGTCTTGAGATATTTCTTGGCCCAGTCTTGACGTTTCAGCTTGTGTGTCTTGTTCAGTGGTGGTCGTCTTTCAGCCTTTCTTACCTTGGCCATGTCTCTGAGTATTGCACACCTTGTGCTTTTGGGCACTCCAGTGATGTTGCAGCTCTGAAATATGGCCAAACTGGTGGCAAGTGGCATCTTGGCAGCTGCACGCTTGACTTTTCTCAGTTCATGGGCAGTTATTTTGCACCTTGGTTTTTCCACACGCTTCTTGCGACCCTGTTGACTATTTTGAATGAAACGCTTGATTGTTCGATGGTCACGTTTCAGAAGCTTTGCAATTTTGAGACTGCTGCATCCCTCTGCAAGATATCTCACTATTTTTGACTTTTCTGAGCCTGTCAAGTCCTTCTTTTGACCCATTTTGCCAAAGGAAAGGACGTTGCCTAATAATTATGCACACCTGATATAGGGTGTTGATGTCATTAGACCACACCCCTTCTCATTACAGAGATGCACATCACCTAATATGCTTAATTGGTAGTAGGCTTTGGAGCCTATACAGCTTGGAGTAAGACAACATGCATGAAGAGGATGATGTGGACAAAATACTCATTTGCCTAATAATTCTGCACTCCCTGTACTTTCGAAAAAAAAAAGCTCAGCTGGTGCAAGAATATCAGTTCGACCCAGGTTTTAACATCATTCATTAGTCAAATACAAATGCAGCAGATGTTGTAATGTAGATAAATAACAGTGCTCAAATTCAAAGAGTTCTTAACTTTAATTGATGGTTGCTGTTAAGCTATAATCTAATACAGTAATTAATACACCTTTTCTTTACACTGTGAAATCTGTTGACAGTCTATGTAGAAAAAAGAACTGCATGTCCAGTGTGAATCACTTCATAGCCAAAATATATTAGCATATCAGGTCACCTGAATGAATCTTGACAACCTGTGAATAATATTCATGTTCATTAAAGCTGAGTTACTATATATTTGCATTTCAGAGTGCCTTTGAGTAGCTCATAAACCTGAACCGATTTTAATAAGGACAGATGAATAAAAACTGAAAGCAGAAAGGAGATGATGATAAATGTATCTTTTTAAACTTCTTTTCCCCCATGCTTCACCAACTTGTGTTCTTCTTTTCTTGCTGCGAAAGTAAGGACGAGACTCACCCAGACAACAGAAAGTACAGGAGTTAGGAAGAGCATCTGCTCAGCTTAAATATATGAAAAAAATCCCTCACTGTGATGTTTGAGAAGACTTCAGTAATGAAGCAAGGTGTTTCCCCCCCTTCTGTTCTCCCCCTTTTGATCACATATTAATTCACTCTGAAGGAAGCAGAAGAGCTGCTTTGAAAAAAAAGGAAATCTAAAAGATCAACACCTTTAGCACACTATTTGAATTTGGTAATAGTTTTGGCGGAAAGGAAGTTAGGACACTGGAGTTTTTTGGTGTCTCTGGTGAGCAATATGACTCACATGGGAATCCAAATGGGTATAAATATTCAAACCAGCTATGTTTGCATGTGCATTTCTAAAGCTGCTCTATAGAGAAGCTGAAAGAACGGCTCTCAGCCAATGACCCTGCATCAGTGTGGAAGGGCCTGCAGGTTTGAGATGGATAGACTCACACCCCTAACCCAACCCTCTCACCCCCCTATCCTCCCGCCTGGAACTAAGAATATACATTCAGGATGAGAGCCGACTGTTTCAGAAACAGAAGCCCCGGGACCAGGCAGTGTTTCACCCACCTGTCTCAAAACATGTGCTAAACAGCTGGCTCCTATCTATACCAGCATCTTCAATAGATCTCTGAATCTGTGTGAAGTTCCTTCCTGCTTCAAATGCTCCACCATTATCCCGGTCCCCAAGAAACCCACCTTTATAGGACTGAATGATTATAGACCAGTCGCCTTGACGTCTGTGATCATGAAATCCTTTGAACGCCTGCTGTTAGCCCATCTGAAGGACATTACAGGCCACCAGCTGGACCCCCTGCAATTTACCTACCGGGCAAACAGGTCAGTGGATGATGCAGTGAACATGGGACTGCATTACATCCTGCAACATCTCGACCACCCAGGGTCCTGTTTGTGGACTTTAGTTCGGCTTTTAATACCATTGTGCCTGAACTCCTCTCCTCCAAACTCTCCCAGCTCAGCGTGTCACCAGCTACATCTCAGTGGATCACAAGCTTCCTGACAGACAGGAAGCAGCAAGTGAGGCTCGGGGAGATCACCTCTGAAACACGGTCCCTCAGTTTTGGTGCCCCTCAAGGATGTGTCCTCTCACCACTATTACTCTCCCTCTACACCAATGACTGCACTTCCAAGAACTCAGCTGTTAAACTCCTGAAGTTTGTAGATCACACCACCGTCATTGGCCTCATTCAGGATGGTGATGAGTCTGCATACCGGCAGGAAGTTGAGCGGGTGGTACTCTGGTGCAGTCAGCATAACCTGCAGCTGACTGCACCAGAGATGACAGTGGACTTCAGGAAACATCCCTCAACACTGCTCTCCCTCACCATATCAGACAGCCCTGTGTCTACTGTGGAGATCTTCAAGTTCCTGATTACCACCATCTCCCAGGACTTGAAAGACCACTCCCTTGGTAACGATGAGCAAGAGGGATGAGGAAGTGTGATTAGTGCTGCGGTTTGGGGAAGGCCTTGAAGGGGACTGGTGACGGCTCTCGGGCCAGGCAGAACCCCCTGTACTACGAGAAATAAAGGGAGGAAAGGAAGAGAGGAGAGGACAGGAGAAGAGAAGATAGAAAAAAAGGGGGGGGCATGAAAATGAGAACAGCAGGTATTGGAGAAGGGGGGCTTTTATAGGCAGAGGCCAGAGGGGCGTGAAGGAGGAGTGGTCTCGCTCCTGAAATTCAGATCATATCTCCACACATATATATATGTGTGTGTGTGTGTATACTGTGTCATTTACATATTGTTGTGTTTTACAGTGTTGTGCTTGAGAGACACCATCAACAACCAAATTCCTCGTATGTGTTTGCGCATATACTTGGCCAATAAATGTGATTCTGATTCCGATATGAAGTATCTATAACTTTAGAGAAATTTGAGGTTCAACTGGGTTTTAAAATGTCAGGGCACAGCTTGTTTATATCCCAATTATTCATGTTTGCTCATAAAGATGCATCTCACATCACTGCATTTCATAGGAAGCAGCTAAATCACAGGCCATGACTCAAGCACTTTATGTGTGTGTGTGTGTGTGTGTGTGTGTGTGTGTGTGTGTGTGTGTGTGTGTGTGTGTGCGCGCGCGCCTGCATACATGTCTGTACTCACAAGCACAGGGGCGACTGAGCCCCTGAATTCACATTCTGACAAGAGCCCTGCAGAAATCGACAGGAGTGGGATTCTGAGGCAGCCTTCTTTCTGTATCAGGGTTCATTTGAGGCACTAGAATTGCAGCGTTGATTAAAGTTGCATGCAAATCAAACCCAGTCTGCTGAAATAAGTGTTCTTTAGAGGCACACTGTTATGCCCTGTGTCAAACTCAACTAAAAGGAGGTCATTCTCAACCAATAATTACTTCACATGGCTCAGGGACCTCTGGATTGTGAAGACAGAACATAAAGGACCTTCGGTCTTCATGCCTTTATAACAAATGTACATTCTGATGAAATTGTAGCCTTGAAAATCATCCTGTTCTATTTCACGTGGTTTTTTGAGATCGTGTGAGACCTTGTGAGGGCATTTACATTCACAGTTGGGGTATTTTACAAAAAATACTTAATGTAAAATATTATACAGTGCATTAGAGCATGTACGTTTTATCAAAGTAATAAATATAATAGGTGCGCTGTTCAGTAAGAAATTTTATTCTGGATGACACCAGTGAGAGTTAATGTCTTCTGGGAAGAATAACAAACCTTGCCGGATTTAGATTTTGCAAAGGCATTAATGGAGATAGAAATTACACTCATGCTTTAAGGAATGAACTTGTAATTAGGTTTTAGTGGAGCAACTTTATTGATCTCTTCTGTTTCTCAGTAGCAAACAGTTGAAGGCTGTATTTGTACTCTATGTGGCATGATTACCTTCAGGCCGATGCAAGCTTTTCACTTTTTTGTGCCATTGACAAAGACAATAAATGTTTCCATTCATTCAATTAGCACAAAATAAAGGCTTAGATTTAACTTGTTTTGGCATTTCTTGTTCATCCTGGTGGTGTGGCTTTTAGATCAGAGAATATTGCTCAGAATCTATACCACCTGTTATTCTGTCATCATAATCCAGCCTATGTAGGCTACACTTAGATTCATCAATCATGCTCTCAAGAGTTATCTCTGATAAGGAGGGTTTTTATGCTTACCTTGGCAAGAAGCACAGCTTTGAAAAAGATGACTATTTAGTCTCATGGTAATATATTTCCATTGCCAAACAGTAGTACTCCTTGTTGAACATGCACCATATTTTTATATTATCCCATCAAAAAGGGATCTTATAAGCAGAGTGGATCTGTGATGGATGACGCATTTAGCACTTCATCCATCAAACATGAGAAGCAGGTCTCCTCCTGGGCTTCATTCCCTGAAGACGGCATGTCTGTAGTGCATACAGGGCTCTTCTAACACCGGATCCGCTTTTAGAGTTTTTTGACGAACAGTACAAAAGAAGGTTGCATCCATTATATTAAAAACATCACAATAAACTGAAGGCATAATAATAAAAGCACACATCAATGCTAATTATTTTACCCTCTAAAGCTTTGTGTGAACCTCAGGCAACAAACTATGATATCCCTTTTAATGTGGGCTGCTGTACTGCTATGTAACGGCACAGGATTACGGTTTTCTGCTGCCATACACAGATCTAAAGCTGGAACAGTGAATCATATATCAGTGTCTGACCTCAGTGAGCCTGGCCACAGACAGACATAGTGATATATAGTGCCTATCTGATGTTCCTCCCCCTTAGCTTTAAGAGTTTAAAGCGTTTAGTCGCGTTGTCTCTCATTTTCCCTACAAACACGTGCATATTTTGCTGCCTTCATAGGTCACCATCGCTGCTATTTCTTTAGCACTGAATCCTTAATATAGTTCTAGCAAATGTGGCATCTAATTAACTGTCACAACTTTCCCAGAGAGAAATGATGGATAATGTGGAAGGGTTGCATTAATAAAACTCAGCCAAGCAGTGTAAAGCATAGACTTGGGAACAGGGACGCCTGGGCTCTGGGGTACTATTGCATGCAGTCGGGCTTTGCAGATGGAGGCGTGTGTGTTTCAAGTTTAAATCAAGTCAGAAGCTGTGCGAAAGGGTACTCCCTCACTCCTGGGGAGCAGCAATCGGGGAAGAGTTTTTAACAGCGGTGTGCAGTCACTGTCATGCTGCAGAGTCATCTGTGATTTACAGTGTAATTGGTGCATAATTTGCCAGCTGGTACATGTTTAATTTAATAAATTATGTTTCCAACACAAGAAATGAGAGGGGAGTCAAACATTTATTTATTATTTCTTTTTTTCCCCCATCTCTCTATGTTGCCCTTGACTTTACAGGAGCTCCATGAGGTGGTTGCTTAACTCACAGGGATATTTGCAGGTCTCCGCTTTTGATAATGGTAAGCTCTGTAATGGGGCACGATTGGACTCTGTTGTTGGCCTTGAGTCTTTCTCTGGTGTGTATTCATGCTTATCTCTGCCTGCGGCTATAGTTGAAGGTCAGAGAGATGGACTGTAGGCAAAAGTTTAGAAAGTGCCTATTTGCATATGAATGAAGTGAGGAACAGAATATCTGGTAACATGAGCTGTAAAAAGACTTGTGGTTGTCCTGTTCTCAGCAGAGTGGTTAGCACTGTTGCCTCACAGCAAGAAGGCTCTGGGATTGGATCTGCCATCAGGCTGATGTCTTGATGTGTGGACTTTGGATGTTGTCTGCATGTTTTCTTGACTTCTCTCCAGGAACTCTGGCTTCATCTCACAGTCCAAAGACATGCAGTTAGTAGGGTTTGGTTATTTAGTGATTCTGTTTGGTGAATGTGAGTGTGAATGGTTGACTGTCTCTCTGTGTTAGTACTGAGGCAGACTGGTAACCTGCCAAGGGTGTACCCTGCCTCTTGCCCTATGGCAGCTGGGATAGGCTCCAGTATCCCCGCAACCCTGAAGTGGATAAGCAGAAAATAATGGATGGATATAAATACATATGCCCTTTTTGACTTTAATATTCCATCCTTTCCAGCCGCATTGGCTGCATAGCTGTAGTTTGAATAGCAACCCTATTCTTACTAGAAGTCCAAGCAGTGCTGTGATAACAGCTAAGCAATAAATCAGTTTCAGTTCAGGTGATTCATCTGGATGTGGCACAAAACAACAGCATGGGTGTGTTATACCACTGTAAGGTTACATGCAGAGCTGTTTGTGAGCACCGGGCTCAGCTGCAAACACCCAAGTACAAAGTCACGTCACAATACAGTAGCAACACATTTCAGCGCCTCGGCTGGAGACAACTTTTACGGGGAACAAAATCTTTGGCAACAAGTTTTAGTGAGAGCAGTGAGAGGATGTGGCACTGGTTTCTTACATGGATGCTCGTGTGTGTCTGCGTGTGTGCGAGTGTCGCCTCTGAGGGGAAATGGATGCAGCTGCGCTTGATAAGAGTGCAATCCGTGCCCGTGGTGCTGTCACAATCCCCACTTTCATTTAACATGCCCTTTCCTATGTGAATCAGTCTGTCTCATGTCACCAAGCTTGACACCCACATATCTTCTCGCCCTTTTTTCCCATTTCGCGGGTCTTGCTTCTCTTCACTCTCCGTCCCTCTCTGTGAGGTCCCCCCTCCCCCTCCCCCCCGTCCACCATCCATGCCGCCACCAAGTCTGATTCACTGTCAGGTCCATCTGCCTGTTCCTCGTCAACTTCGCAGCATCCTTTCACTCAACAGTACATTGAGGATAGCAGTTACGGATTGTCTAAATTACTGTGAAAGCCAAGGAAAACTGGGAAGCTGGAAAGAAGATCCACACATCGACTCATCAAACCTGAGAAAAGCATTAAGTGAAATTATTTACTGGTTTTCTTTTTAAAGCAGGTTTTCGGTGCAGCAGTGCTCTGTTGGTACTAATGCAACCATTCGCATGTCAGGCTGTCAAATATTCTGTAAGGAGTGGGCACAAAGTATGACAAAGATGTAAAGTTAAATATAGCATATTGTACAGTAACCCACTGAAAGGCGAGGCAGGTAGGACAAGTCACGATACAATGATTCACATTAAAGATCATGTCATTTGTCCTCGGGGGAAATCCATTTCCATGAAAGATCTGTAAATGTCTACTTCTTTTTCAATTTTGGAACCTCCTTTATAAAATTCATCACTTGTAAAACATGCTTCAGAGTAATTGACAACTCTGACATGCACATGCTTGCTCTATATCTTTGTCAGTTTGAATCAATTTCAGTTTCTTGCTATCCTTTTAGAGTGTAGACAGTTCCCCAGACTCTACGTTTCCATCTTTAGTTTATCATCCATGTTTCTGTGCAAATGTCTGACTACATTTACTTTGTGTCTGCACCAGCTTACGCTGTTGTATGTGGGGATCCATTAATTGGTTTTCCTTCCTGCTTTTGTTGCTTGAGCTTCTGATTGGTGGCTGACCTGCTCTGCCACCTGATGTGATGTTAGCAGCTGCAGATGTGTCCTGTCTTAATATTATCAAAATATCAAATTAGTAATTCTCTACCTCAGGTTCTTGGAGGTAGTCCCACATGATTTTTCTCCAATTTGCTGACATGATTTCTGGCTTTTGTGGCTATGCCACAGCATGTTGCCTTAATTACACAATAATGGGAAATTGCAGTAATCTCATAATAATGTACTGCTTTTTTGGTTGTTTGTTTGTTTTTTCAGTGCACTAAATTCACCAAATTTCAAGAATAGAATCAAATGACATTCACTTTTTGCTTCCATTTTCAGGCTAGGCTAAAACACAAGGATACAAGTTATACTAGCTCCACTTTTATGATTCCGCTTAAAACTTTCCTGGGGGCTTCCCCTGATGCACCAAGCTTTTTTTTTTTTTATCATAACTTCAGTTTTTTTTCCTTAATATAGCACCAAATCACAATAACAGTCATCTCAAGGTGCACTCTTCTGTTTTCAGTCTCCATGTTTATGTGACTGCAAATCCCTGACGTTATGTTTATACACCGCCATTGCATTTAATTGTTAGTTAGTATTGAATAATCTCCTTTAGTGTTCCTTTTCTTCTGTCTTCCTCCCGTCATCCCCTACTACAAGCAGTAGAAGGCTGCCTTTCCCGGCTGAGGATGTGTCTGGTTCTGCTGAAAGTTTCTTCCTCTTAAAATGAAGTTTTCTCTTCCCACTGCTCCCAACTTATTGCTTAGAGGGTGTCATGAATTTGGAGGTTTCTTTCTAATACTGTAGGATCTTTAACTTACAACATGTAGTGGTTTGAAGTGAATTATAGGTGCTATATAAATAAAACTGAACTGAATTGAAGTTCAGTAGTTTATCACAAAACAACTGGAGCATTCAACAACAGGGAACGAATGAAATCCAATCAGAGGAAAATGACAGATGTGGAGAGATCTACAGATCTAAAGCACAAAGAAAAAGAAGACAGATAATGCCAACGAAAGGGAAAACCTACCTTGTCTATGGAAGTGTTGACTTTTCTTCTTTCCTACTTACCAGCAGTATTTAACCATGGCTCTCCACTCCATTGATTGCCACTATGGTAGTAATACCCAGGGCACTCACTTTCTTTTGTGGATTTTCTGTTTGTTTAAGAAGAAACTCTATTCAGTACTTACTTTCTGTGTCTCTCCTTCATTGCAGAAAACCTCTTAGAACGCTCGCCAGTTCACCCTCCGGAAAAACCTGCCTGACGCACTTTCACACTGGAAACACTGCCATGCAGAAGCCTCAAAGAAACTGGAAACAGGCTCTGTAGAAAAGGAAACCAAGGAACTAAGGAACTAAGAAAATTTAGTAAAGTATTACGAAATTCTAAGTTGTTGATTTCTAAGTTTGTTCATTAAAATCTGTTAAACCTTTTCCCGTGTATCGTACTACTGAGAATTTAATTATTTTTTAGAGAAAGAGTAATAACAATAATAATAATAATAATAATAACTGCATGGAAGAAGCCTCAAATGTCGCATGATGTCTGGTCAGCTGTTGTTTCCCCCCTCCCCCTTCCTTTGAGCCATATGTGTGGTATCACCAGAGCAGGGATAAAACCTCTGGATTTTACAGTATTAAACCTGTTTTATCTCAGCTTTGCTGGGAGATTATGCTTCACAGAAGAAACCCACCATCTGTCTGCTGGGCCAGAAAATAAAAGACATTTCGCTCCCTGTTTATGGATGAAAGGATATATGTTGCAGAACTACTACAGAGCTAAACCAAGCTATGCTTCACGGGTCAGAGAGTGCAATATCGGCGGAATAACAGTCTCCTTTATGTACTCAGGCAACATACTGTACAGAAGCCATACAACGCCCAGTTCGCTTTTGTGACATACACTGGGTTGGAGGGCAAAAGAGAATCTGAGGGTTTTGATTTGATTTTCCACACTTAACTCCATCTCATCACCATTCTTTGTTTTCTTCAGTCACTTGAAACGTCCTGCCATAGAGAAGTGCACAAGTGTAAGAAAAAAAGGAATTTTAACCTTTATGCTCTGTCCTCTGACTAGTGCTGTTTTGCAAAAAAGTGACAAACACTGCTGAATAAAATCCATAGAACCTGCTCAACTTTCATTCTGCTGCGCTTGTAGAAATATAATCCCAACTTGCAACTTTGCAAAAAAAAAAAAAAAGATGGTGTAGCCAAAAAGGTAACTGATTAAATATTCATCCTGTTCCCTGTCTTGCACTACTCCAACAAAAACAATGCCAGTGAGCTGAAAAAGTATCCTTGATATGTCCTTCATAGCACTCAATACAACGCATTGACCAAATCATTCTCATTTCACATTATGATGTTACCTTATTTTCACATTTCAGCAGAGTAATAGAAAGATTTTCACTCAAGGTTTTTCCATTCATCACACAGCAGTAATTGAGCAAAACAAGAGGCCAGCATCCGTTCCATTCTTAGCGTATTCATTTGGAAGATGTCATTGTCCATGGATGCAAGGGTGAAGAGACGATCAAGCAGCAAATGAGTCAGATTTTTCTTTCTTTATTTTATGTCTTCAGTGTACTGTATGAATGAATTTCTTTCATCCTTGGCCATCATCTTCTGGGAACAATGAGAGCTGGGAAGTCACGGACAGGTCGGAGTATGTGACCAGGATTATTGGTGTCATCTATCAGTCCGCAGTCTATAAATATAGCACTTTGTGATGTGTAGCGTTGAAGACAGGTTGCGTGAAGAAATTCTTACCAAAGAGAAGTGGCGCTAAACATTTCAAAAGGCTAGTGAGACCAGTTAATGTTTTTTCAACACACAAAAATCAATCAAGTCTGCATAAAAAGTTTTTTGTTTTTGTTTTTGTTTGTTTTAACCTGACAAAATGTTCTCCTAACAGACCAGCTGGTCCACTAGAGGACAACATGTGAATCTATTACACGCTTTGTTGTGACACTGTGTTGAGAATTTCTGAGGGTTTCTTCATAAACTAGATTTCATTGTTAATTTTTTTTTAAATTAACACTGAAAATTCAATATTATAATCTAATATAATATATTCAGTGTTAAAATGAAACAAGTATGGTTACAGTCTAGCCAGTTACCACATAATTTCCCTATTCTTGAGAACAGGTTAGCACTTTTCTACAACTTACCTATATTTAACGACCATGCTTAATGTTATGCATTATTAAGAGTATGGTGGCCCTTTTGAGTGGCACATGAGTGTCAACACAGGCTGCTATATCCAGTAGCTGCCTGCTTGGCATCTCCTCGGCTTACCAAGTCGCTAAAATAGGCATTTTGACTGTGTTTATAGTGTTGACGCCTTTTGGGGTATTTTTCATGCAATGACGTTACAAAGTGCATAGGTGTCTATACAGTTAATTCTACCAAAAGAGACAAAACTATTTTACCTACACTGTACTTTTGACTTTCCTGTCCACCCACAGCGCCTTGTAGTCTATTAATGCAACTCACTTGCCAAGCATGAAATGATATCTTAGCATGCTTCACTCTTCTGTAATTATGTTCACTTGTGGCTACAAAAACCAAGATGGCGAGTGCCGATATACTTAACCTTAGGCTTCACGGGGTAGTGTACAAACAAGTGAGTGATGTTGTGCTGGCTGTGTTCACATTTATATGGAAAAAGGGATAACTCAGAAATATTTGTAGCAACTTTAGTGTCAGAGAGGCAGAGTGGGACCGTTCTTGGTGTTTATGTTTGGCATCTGACTAACTCCGAACTCAGTAGTTCTCTTTGATATTCCTCTCCACTCCACTCCTTTTCCCTCCCATTTCTGTGTGTGCGTTTATTAAGTAGAAAGCTCAGGCTCACACATTTTTGTATCACCCAATTTCAAAGATTTTACACTAATGATTCAGCTTAGTGTGAATTTGGAGTGCATCTAATTGCATCTTGCTAACACAGAAAATACCAATAGGGCTCTTTTTTTTGTAAAGCTTGTCATGATGTTTGTCTATCTCAGAGTGCTTTGCTCTAACTTAAAGTGCCTAGCAACAGCCATCTGGGATCCTCAGGGTGCTCCAAGAGGTGATTGACTTCATCTTCAAGAGCAGATGGCAACCCTTAAGGCAAGGTTGCCCTAACGTCATATCCCTAGATTTCTCTTTATCAAATCAAGAGATGGTGGTCTGTCTGAGGGGTAAAATGTAAACAAACAGCAAGAATCAATCAAAAATAAAACAAAGAGAGGGGTTAAACACTGTACAGAGGCGCCGAAAAGAATGGTTGCTTTTTATTGATTGTGTCACTGTCAGCTCCATGCTGGGATATGGTTCTGGCACATGATCTTTTTTTTGCAATCGGGATACAGAGTGCAGGAAGAGCTCAGTCTCCTCCTGCACAATATGATCTTTTTTATAAACTTCAAGTAACACTGAATAGCATAACTTAGGTTGGACCTTTTAATAAGTATCACTTTTATGACTTCATATTTATTATATAACAACATGTTCTGTTAAAGTAGACCAAAAGCCCTGAAGCTTGCTTCTACTGTTTTCTTTTACAGAATACAGATGAGCTGTACTCTAGCTCTATCACCACTATCAGGATGTCTTTTTGTGGGATGTGTGTAAATCTTACTTGCAAAGGAGGGACTTATCTGGTGGGGTGCAGAAATTAAACATCCTGAACTCGGGCGTTTTTGAATGAGATGCTCAAAATCGAATCTTCGCCTGTTTCTTCCTGCTTTCAAATGCGAGCACTGAAGTCATGACGTGAGCCCCTCAGAAACATGCAAATTAGACTGCACAGGCTCATATAATCTGATAAACATCCTCTATTGAATACCAAGTGCCTAAACGCAATTTCTGCAGGAAATTATAGTGCTGATGAGCAGGCGATACGTCGTTATAAATGGCGCCATAAAAGCCCGTCAGGGATTTGCAGTCACAGTCTTATTGTCTTTGAAAAATGTGCTTATTGTGGCACGTCCCCCTGTTGTGGAATTACGCAAAAAACTATCTTACCCTCTAATTAGCCAAATATTCTGACCCAGATATGATCGACTGGATTTGGAAATAGAAGTCGATACGCTTGCAGGCAGCATGTCTCCGAGGGCTATCTTATCTGTGAGCACACAATCCCAATAGAGGCGACCCACAATCAGCTCTCTCTCCTCCCCAGACGGATCATAACCAAACTGTGCTGTCTGCTGAAATCCAACCACCAAAGTCCTTGAAAGCATAGCAAGGACCAGCAAAAAGAATTAAAGCCTAAATTTAGCCTCGGCTGTCTGCGTCACTTGATGCAGTGGTAAGTTAAAGATGGGTTTATGGGTTTAGTAGAAAATGTCTATTTTTAAAACAAGGCAGTGAGTAAATTGTTTGATTTAAAATCAAGCATCAACATTTTGTACCTAGACCAACAGGCCCTCTACATTTTTTTAATCTCTTTAACTTTGAAAGTGATAATGAGGATTTGTTCTTTGGAGTATCGATCTGGTCAGAGATGCGGATCACATTTTGAAGGAGTGGCTGTTTGGATAAGGCTGCGGGGCTGATAAGTGTGACTGTCGGCTGACATTGGCTGAGAGGACGGTAGCTGAACTCATTAGACTAATGAATTTGGGGGAAGGGAGGGGAGTGAACGATGCGTTTGAAGGAGAGGAGAGGGCAGGAATAGACTGACCTTTTTGAAGACTGAAGAAAGTGAGATATGAGAGACTCAGGTTAGCTGTGTCAGCATTATCTAGAAAGCTAGAGTGTGTAGCCCGAGGGCGGATGTGTTTCAAATTATCAGGCTGTAAGAACACTTTCCCAAACGAGATTATTTAATGAGCAACTCCGTGCATACATGAGCTACACGTCCATATTTTCTTTACAGCTTCACTATTCACAGGTTTTGAAAGAACAGGACCAAATCTCTCGAGTTCTATAAAACCATGTCTTTATATTTCATGCCTTGGATGAAGGCTGTAATTTGCTCTTAGTTATAACCCTGAAGAAGGTCAGGAGAATAAAGAGATCATATAATATCCAGGATTCCCTGAAAGCTGCTTTCAGCTATGCCCTTATTCATAAGGGGTTGCCAAAGCAGGTAGTGCCAAATTAAATTTAGCAGGTTTTTACACCAGACACCTGTATTTGTGTCTCGCCACAGAATCAAACCAGAGATATTTTATTTGTTTGGCAAATGCATAAATGTGTAAATCACTAGACTATAAAAAACTGGATGAAGATGGTGAATAAAAAGAACATAGCGTGGCCTACAAACCACAGGACCTCTGAAACAATGTCCTTTGGATGGACATGTTTGGTGTCATGTTTGGGGAAAACCAAACAAAGCATATCAACACAAACACGTCATACTAACTTTCTACTAACTAACTTTTTGTCATGTTTTGCAACCACAGGACCTGGACATTTTGCCCTATTGACAGTGAACTCCTTTTTAAACCAAAGTATTCTAAAGTAAAATGTGAAGTTATCTTTGTAACAACTAAAGCAAACCCATAAACCCAAATTATGTCATGCAGAAGGCCAACAATGCCAAGCACACCAGCAAATCTCCAACAGAATGGATGAAAAAGAAAAGACTCAATGTCCCATACATCACTGTATGTAAGTACAGTATATGGTCTATTGCATAATGTCCACTAATGGAAGTACCAACTGAAACACAACTGAGACACAGTAAATACTACAGCCGGCAGGGAATTAGCTTACAGACAGAAAAACAGTAAACAAACAAATAAAACTAGAATGTTCAGAGTATTAAATAAGCAGGAATTTAAAAGTCCTCTGTGGGAAGACACATATTGTATAAAACCACACACTGCATAAAGGCACTGAGGGTTTGAACAAAGGTGAGGTAAAGGAGACCTGGGAGGATTAACTGACTGTCATGCCAGAGGCGTGCATGGGAAATATCTTCCACAGGGGGGAAATGACAATGAGTCTCCTAGTAAAAACGCACATTCTGCTGGGGAAAAATGCAGCACAGGCCGAAGGAGAAATGAGGGTCAATGAAAACATCCCATGGGCTGATATGTTCTGGATCAGCAACAAAACTGCACTCCACCAATAATTTTATGAAAATGCTCAGCACTGAAGCGCTCCTCATTATTGTTATACTTTTAAGTTCTTCTTGGAGCAGGAATTTTTCCACCAGTAGTAACCACCCTCAAAGTATAACCATTCACACTCGTGCCTATATGCATTAGTTTTGTAATCATCGCTGCTTCCACTACTGCTAGTGTCAGAGCCTGGTTTTGTTGTTTTTTCTTGTTAACTATTACATTCCCATGAGTACACAAGACAATCCTCTGGTCTAAGCTGCAACTTGGAAAAATGTACATGAATGATTAATAAACTGCAGGTTAAAGGTAAAAGTTAAAGTAAACACAAGTCCTGTGCACAAAGCCAACAGCACAATACTCTCTTCAAAAATTCATAAAACAAGAGAGGGGAGTTTTATACAGAGGAAATTGCCTCTCGAGGCAAAATTTGCAACCTCTTTACAGACAGACAATGACACAGAAAATCATTTGTCTCCTCTGTAAATCCAGTAATATCCCTCAAGCCTTTTGAAGTATAAATATCCTGCAGTCTGTGCGGTATTTTCTACACAAACTATATTTATCCAGTGAAAGACTTTACCGAGCAGTATCTCCTGGGTGCACAAGGCCCGCACAATATGATCTCCATGGGACATTTTACTTTATTGCAGCAGCTGCCTGAATACAGGCGAATGCCTTGCTTAGTAACGAGGTCAAATATATTCTATATGGTGGGAAGGCTACTTGTTATTTGTTGAGTAAGTTGGGGGAAAAGGTGATCACAAATAAGGTAAGACTAACTTATCTAAGGGCAAATCCTTATTAAACAAATGTATTCAGTGCATGGGAGACAAAAAATACTGCAGTGTATGAGGAGTTGCAGTGACTATGTTTTACAAAGGAGTGAATGCGTTCCTGTGCTGCATCATTTCTAGAAGACCTGTCAGTAATAAATATTGCAGTGCGACAAAAAGTCCATGTATAAACAAATGGATTCCTCGCTGACTGTCAAAGTTTTAAATTGCAAACTTGAAAAAGTGTAAAAAGTCAGATTTTTGCCAACATGAAAGCCGGTTCTCCATCCCATCTGGCCTTAGGAGTAGGGATGGGTATCGTTTAGGTTTTATCCAACACCAGTACCAAACCGGTACTTTTGAAACAGTGCCGGTGCTCGAACTGGTGCTGAAAGAATGGAGAACACAAACTTTGTCCAAAAACCTCTCATGTTTAGCCGTTTTCCACTTTTTCTTTGGTCATTTTAGCTTTTTGCCAGGGTGAAGGGAGTATCTGCCATCAAACAAGAAGACATGTAACTACGACGGTGTTTGCTAGTTCACCTTACATGCATTAATGTAATAACGTGGTTAGCCTACTCAACGTAAATTACACACCAACAACATGAAGCTACTGACCCAGAGAAGAACGGCTGCTGCTGCCATCATCATCCGTCATCATTTCTGCTACACTGGCAGGACTAGGGGCCAGGACTCTCCTCTTCGGGTTTTTGGGGGATGTTGCTAACTCCGGGTCCGATAACAGGCAACCCACCTGCAGTAGATGTGCACGGTGTGAGGTCTTGCAGCAAGCTATCAAATACGGTGCATTTCTCGGCTTTTAAAAAAACGCTATGCGTCGCCAGGTGTTTCATCAGATTCGAGGTGTTACCTCCTTTGCACAGTATCACAGTATCAGCTTAAAGCACTTGTTGCAGGCTGCTGAGTTTGCATCTTTTGCTGTGAAGTACAGCCAGACTTTTGACCGCTTCGCCTTGGGCATTTTTAATCTGTAGCTCTGCTCTAAAAGAACGTACGTACCTGGGTCCGCCTACTACGCTTGCAAAGGTAAAATGATTGGCTGGAATCAAAAGTGTATGACATCTTAGGGAAAAAAAGCACCAAAATAAAGCACCGCAATGTGCGCTGCTTTTCGGTCTGGTTACTAACGTTTATGTCAGAACCGGTGCCATCATGGCACCGGACACCGGTACCCATCCCTACTTAGGAGATGTGAATATGTAATGGGTGCTGCTCGGCTAGATGATTGGAGTTTTGTTTTGCTGCTGTGCAGGTGCTTCAGGTGACTGGCAAAGCCTTTGACACTTTTCACCCGTACTTAGGACTTGATCAGTGGCGACCAAAGAAGCAGAAAAATCAATGGAGCAATAACACCCGCTTCACTCCAGGACCAAGTCAATATTAGTCTGAGATGGTTTTTCTTTCCACGGTTTATTGAAGCAATTCACCCCCTTACTGCTGAGGAAATGTGGTTTGTCCTCAAGCTCTATTTATCACAAGGTGTGCACTTAGCTCTCCTGTATGTCAGTTCCACAAAATCCCCACCCCCAGGACAGTTTTTTTTTGTCCTTTTTAATCACAAATATGATGAGGTAATCCAGGAACAGGAGGACAATGATTAGATATTTTTTATGATTCATGGGCTGGTTTGACAGTTTGCATGAATCATACAGGGGGCACTATAGTGTTTTTGTTACACTCTGCTTCTTGTCACAGTCGCTTTTTTCTTGCCTCTCACGCTGAAGTCTGGTGTATTAAACTGTAGACAAAAAATGCTGCAAACATCCATGTAGTGTGAATAAATAAAGAGTTGGACACAGCTCCATGTTGATTTGTTTATCTGGACAGCAGAGCTTTTCGGTGCTGACTTGGCACCGCTGGGGTTTTGAATGCACACTCACACAAACTGTCTCGCACACATACCATAAGCCTATTTATACATCAAGCAAAATTATTTTTCGGGAGACGCTAAAACAGAAAATACTCGGTTATGACAAGACGTGTGTGATAAAAGCAACATTTTGGATGTAAACCCAGAAGCATTCCCTTGAACTGAATGCATTACAGGCCACAAATGCTGTTATGTACACTTTTCTCAGCTTTTGCTATTATCTTTACATCAGCGTAAAAATCTCTTTACAAAAAGACCAGCATTAAAAATCCTACCGAAAAGCACCCATGTATTGTGAGTATTGTCAGCAAAAAAAGTGTATGTAAAGAAAAAGCATTAAAGGAAAATGTCATGACACTTAAACTATTCAAAACAAATCTGCAGAAGAATTCTGTAATGCCATTGCTAATAAGGGTGTTTGTTACTTTTCGTGTATCACACTTTTCATAATATAAATTAGCATAGCATTAGCAGCGCTTTAGACAGATGAGCCAGCAATGATGATTATGGTAGCACTCGACTTTGTCATTGTACTGGGTCGTTTGACCCAGTGTTTCTATGCTCTGGATGATACTGTTTATTTTCAATATTCTATGTTGATTTCTAGGTTCATTGTTGGATTTCTCCTTGTCTTAAGAGCATTTAGGTTGACCTGCTCTTAGTTCTCTTTGTTTTCCCCCTTCAGGTCAACATGTCTCTTCATCTGCAGTCATAGTGTCAATCCCTCTTGTTTTAGTCCTGGCCTCTGTGTTTGTTACTTCCTGTTTGTTTGTTGGTTTTTTTTGTTTTTTTTTATAGTCTCCTGTCTCTGTGTATTATGTTCAGTTTTGCTTCCCCTGTTTGGTGTTGGGTGATCCATTTAGCGGTGTGTGTGTGTTTCTTGAGACTATTTAGTTCCTGGCTTCAACTGAATCTGAGTTTTGTTCAGTAATAAAGCTGCCTTTCGCTTTCACTCATGTTGTCCAAGTCCTGCGTTTGGGTCCTAACTTGCCTGCCACACAGTGAACAGATTATAACAGACTGAGTCACAAATAAGACAAATTTTGTTGTATAACTATACTTCTGTGTAGTAGAAGAATATCCTGGGGAGAGAAACGTCTTCAAAGCCTTACTTTGTGGAGAATTTATCAAAAATATAAGGGAAAAAAAGCTAAAAATCCATCTTTTAAAGTAATCCCTGAAATTAAAATTATGGTCCTCTCCTAATTTGTTCAGATTACGGGTTGGCGTTAACCTGCAGAAGCTGCCAAGAGCTGTTCCAAATGTTGCAAGTGCAAAAGACCTGCTTCTAGAAGGAATTTCCTTAAAGTATCATGAGTAAAAGTACTGCTTTCTGTTGTATTGCAGAGCAGAACAGCAAGTTTCAACCTAGTGCTCAGGCACAACACAAATGTGAGTTTTAAGATTCGTTATTATAAAGAAATAAAAAACTAAGTTTAGATTTATTTTTGAACTGGTCTCAATTATTTGTGGAATGCAAGAAATGTTTAATATTTCTTTGGACTTCAGTTAATCATGAAACTATGTAAGCAGCTAAGAGGTTAAATGTGCCTTTAGTTTACCTGCTTAAACTTCTGAAATATTGCAAGGTCCTTCTTTTACTTACAAGGCTAAAATGGGCCAGAGCGATCGAGAAAGGCATCCCTGCACCTTCAGCTAATGTGTAATTCAAACTGATGGGCAATGTAATACTAAATACTATCTAGTCAGATGATTTTTCTTCTCTGTTAAGTATGCACATGGCCCTGACAGCACACATCCATTCTTCCTTCTCATTGCTGTCCTGTGTTCATGCTGCCAAAGTCCATAAAGTTGAATTTGCATGCTTCAGCATCGAGCTAGCAACTGAAGAGGAGCAGGCATTAATGGAGAAACATTTTTTAAAAGTGGCAGGTAATTTGAAATAGCTTTATAAATATCATCAAATACACAAACTGTTTCTTTGTAATTTGATACTGAATTTGTTCGCTAACTAAAGATGCATTTGCTACATTTTCCAGTGAGAAAAATAAAAGTTGATGAGTGATACTCCTAACTAAACTGTAAATGTCAATTTTCTTTTCATAGTAGCAAATCAGTGTCTATTTATGTAAATTTAATGATATTCTAGAAAAACTGTACAAAACTGTAAAATACACAGTAAAATACTTTTATATTTGTAACGGAGCGGAAAGGCTGATTTTATTTCCAAGATGTTTTATGTTTTTAAAAGGAAGGAAACCTTCCTCAAAACGGGCAGAGCAGTGGAGCCGCCAAGGGAAAGCACACGATAAAAAAACTGTAAGATTAAAAATATAATTTATTATATTTAAATGGTTAAAAATGTAAAATGAATTAAAACAACCTTGGCCAAGGGATAACACAATAAAAATCAATAAAACACAACATTAAAAGTCCAGTGGGATCCACCACGGCATAAAAGTCACAAAAAACGAAGAAATCCAGCGTAGTAGTAAAAGAGGGAAATCCAGCGGAGTCCTCGCCTTCCTCCCCGCATTCCACGTCCCGGTGCACCCGGGTGGGCAGAGCTCTCAACTCCGCCCGCCGCTTCTTTAAAACTGCAATCGGCACCAGCTGTCTCACTGCTTCTGCTCTCCCGCAGTGCACAAGCTGGCTCTTGTCGTTATTGCCGTCTGACTGCCCGCTGCGCGTCCCTAGTCGCTGGTGGTGGCGCGTCCCCAGTCGCTGGTCACCTGCTAACGCCCAGCTCCACCAGCCCCTTCGGCTTGCAGGCGCTGCCGCCTGGCACCACTTACTCCTGGCCGTCTCTCTAGCCTCTCGGTCGAACTCCTTCCTTTGGTCTGCCAGGCCCTCTTATTGGCTTCTCTGGGATCTCTCGCAGGTGTGATCACTTTATTATCAGGTAGGGGCGGAGTCTTTCCAGGACAAGTCACCAAATAAATACCATTAAAACATGCAGTAAAACTCATAAAAATAAACCAGTGTACAATATTAAAATATTAAAAAGGTAAAACGCAGCAAAACATGCATAGTAGAAAAACTTAGATGACTTGTCCCTTTCCACCCCGTGACATATTACAATTTTGTTTTTACAGTGCAGTCAGTAATACAGTATATGATGTGCTACAGGAGGTATGTGAAAAAAGTGTATTTGAATTACACTAAAAGTGTTTTACAGGTCAGAGAGTGCTGGGTAAACTAGGTTAGACTGGTAAAAGTATAACTTCAGCATAAAAAGTTTTATTTAAGGCCTTATTTGTGCTGGGAATTGCTTTGAACATAATTAAAAAGAGCTCATATGTGTTTCAGTATAGCTGTTAAGTAACAGGGCTTGCTTCTATAAGGACTTCATTAGGAGTCATTAATTTTAGCTGATGATGTTATTTAATAACACTTGCCAAATTCCACCTTGATATTACTTTTATACTGGAGAGGGATTGGAAAGTAGTCATAATGGCTCGCACAACATCTGCTTTTAAATCCACAAGAGCAATAAACCAGCAGCGGCACAGGTCAGCTGATCATGGTTGGTATGCAAAGAAAGCAAATCTACTCCTGCAGCCAAAATCAAAAAAGGCTGGAGGCTGTACTGATTTATTCAAACATGCAAACATAAATGGAAATGGGGGTCTATACGCTAGAAACAGAGTTTATCCAATTCTAACAAGTTTGAAAGTCAACATTTGATGACCAACATGGCTTTCAGATACTATTTATCTGCTGTAGATATCTTTTTTTATGCCTGCAACGTCCTCTTATGTCCTCCAGTTGTCCAGTTTAAGTTTTTAGGGATACACTACACATTGTGCTGACATATGCCAGGTTTTCTGGCCAATATCTCTTTGGAAATCACCTTTTGGTACAAAAATGCCATTTTATGCCTGTCAAACTGTTATCTTTGACACCTTTTTGTCTGTGAAGGTTCTCAGTCATCCAGGTCATCGCAGTCAAAGGAGCTTGCAAAGAAAAGCGTCTGGACTTCTTTAAGTTGCTTGAAGACGTTTCACCTCTCATCCGAGAAGCTTCTTCAGTTCTAAGGTCAAATATCTGCCATCTATAATCCAGTTTTAAGATCCCTTCCCAGACGCCTTAACGCCCACTCACATCCTGGGCCATCTGACCTCAGGAATTCGCATGATAAGGTGGGGCCAGGTTTCACAATGAGCTCACCCGAAACCCTGGCTGATTGGGACCCACACCCAGTTTCACACCTTGGCTCAGGCGATTAGATGATCTTCAGGGGGTCCTTTTGTCCCTCTTTGGGGGATTACTCCCACTAGGTTTAAATCTGGGACTCCCCACCATTTGACCTTAGAACTGAAGAAGCTTCTCGGATGAGAGGTGAAACGTCTTCAAGCAACTTAAAGAAGTCCAGATGCTTTTCTTTGCAAGCTCCTTTGACACCTTTTGTAAGTTCGACTGAAGAAAAGTGAACAAATGATGCAAAGTAATAAGCTGTCTGATACGTGGAAACAACACTGATCCATACCATGAGTTAAGCAAAGTTAAGGAAAGGGAGACATTACACAGTAAAAGTCTTGAGTGAAACTCAAATTACAGTACAGTACTCAAAAGCCAGTAAGCATGCACTACTGTGATTTAATGAGCAGGTAAGGCACTTAAAAGAAGTCATATGATGAAATATGGCATCATGTAAAATGTTCCAGGCAGTGGGTAAACTGGGAAACCTTCTTCTGTTTCTCCCACAAACATATTTTGCACAGCATAACTGCTCGACCTATAAGCAGGTTGTAGTTCAATACCGTAATAACGAAAGAAAATGTAAGAAGCTTTGTGTTTGTGTTGGCCTCTCAGGGGATGCTGCAGCTTAAGGCAGTGTTAGTGCCCCACTGACATCAAACTGCTGTCTCTTTGAAAGAATAAATATACAACTGGCTGATGGGTAAATTCTCAAATAAAACCAGCATTATCTAAAAGCAGAGAGAGTCGAGGATTGCCCCACACTACACTTAGAGGTCATAGTGTGAAACTGGGCTCGTTATCACACAGTAACACATTTAAATTCGTGAAGCTCCCTCATGTACTTCTGAGTTGCCCTTGATCAAGACACAAAACACCCCTTTTGCTCCAGTCGAGCAGTCAGTTGCGCCGAGCAATCCCCAGACATGTTGTTCCCCTCAGTACTTGTAATCTTGTGAATATGAAGCAGAAAAGTGCAGGCAAAAGAGCACGTATGATCATGTGATTTGGATAAAGGCCGGTGTTATGAAATGCATTTTTCAAAAGCCTCTTTATATTTAATTCCTTTTCCAATATGTGTTAAACACAGACTAGACCCTGTCCACCAACAGACTCCGTTATGTGAAACTTGGCTTGGTGTCAATAATGTACGTTATTTAATGCGCAGACAGAAGCATCATTTATTTAAGTGCTGAAACATGACCATGTATATAGAACAATTGATCCTCACGTCAATAAAGTGCATTGAGCTACCCATTTAACCTTGCCTTCAATTAATCTAGAATCAAAGGAGCTCGCTAGTGCGCACTGATTCACATTTGCATCTTTATGTCTTAACAGCACAGTCTTGCACTGAGTTGTGAGAATGGTCTGAGTCCCCCTCTCTTGTGGTTGAATGTTGTAATGTTTCTAGGGAGTACTTCAGTGTGTGCTGTGATGTAATCTGTCATCCTAAAAGCCACAAGATAAAATAGTGTCTGTAACTCCATAGTCGGCTTCTGTTAAAGCTGAGAAAATAGCAGCGCACTACCAATGTCATTACACAATATTACAAATAACAAAATCCCAAACTATTCCGGGACAGTGGGGGATTAAAGCGTCGAGATTTGGATGGGAAATCTCAGTTTTCTAATCAGACCATGCATGCAGTTCCCCATCTGTCTGCAGTACGCTTCCGTTAGACGCGTTTATTAAGCATCTCCAGTGAGTCGAGCTTTGATCTCGAAATGCATGCGCTTGGCAAAGTTATTGTTGTCTAATTTTTATTAGTGTGTCCGTGTTCGGTTGATGGAAGAGAAAAGCCTTTGTTTGCTGGAAGCCAATGCTTTATTGATTATCTCACCGGTTTTAAGGTAGCTGAGAATTTCCCCTTTCCTGGATTTTCACGCTGTGCTTTCTTTGGGCCCCTGAGTGCACTTCAGTAACCTCATCCATAAATTTGAAACAAACTTGCCATGCAAGCAAATCATGGGCTGGGAGGCAAAACTGCAAACGCCATTCAAATACAGAGGGGCGGGGGATGTCATTTTTTATGCTGCTGTTGCTCTCAGCAGTAATGAAAAATAAACATTGTTAAGGTTCAAAATTGAGGAAGGAGAGTACAAACCAGCCTTGGTCCAGAAGGTCTTTGGTCAAACAATGATTTTAATGAATACACGCGTGGGAAGACACTCTGTACGCAGACAGCCAGCAGTCCTCGACTTAATCAAAGCATGAACAGATATTTTATAGCATCAGGGTTTGTTTACTGACGCCCCTTCATGCGTCACCGGTACATTTTATACATAGATCAGATCAACACCAGAATGACTTTTCACCTAGAAAATCATCTTCTATTTTCATGGCTTGGTACTTTCCGTTCTTATCTTAAAATGAATTGTTCCTCTTTCTTGCCGAGACAACAAGGACGGTTCCTCTAAATAAATTTAACTAATGTGTGTGTATGTGTTGACCTCACATGCTCTTTGTGTCACCTCTTCACCTACTGTCTGTGTCTCGTCCTCAAATGCTCCTCAAAATAACCTGCACTTAGACTCTGCTTTCGGTTTCAGTTCTGCAAAAGGCACACTCTGCAAACCTGCAACTTCCTGTCAGCCTGCAACTTAGTCTTTCTGAAAGACACACACTGTTCAACCCCTGAATGCAATATAAACTCCAGATTATATTATTAATGCAATGGTAATAATGACAATTATTTAACAATAGCAGTAAAATAATTTCCCTGCTCCACAACATTCAAATACTGTATGTACTCTACATACAGTAGTGCTTGCTCATCTTTTTGGATATTTTAAAATATTCAGTCACTGGAACAACTAAACCCAGATATCTTCATTTATTAACATCTGCAGAAAAATTAAAAAAAGTAATACCCATGTATCCAAGTACAGATTGTATACTGAAGTGTAAAAATGCACAAAGTCACAATTGGAAAATTGCACATTTTAAAGAAAATATGAGTCAAAATTAGGATATAATTAGCTTCCCAGTACAGTCAGCCATCAGATGCACTGCTGCGGGGACACAGCTGTCGATGTGCTGTGTTGTTAATTATTTATTTGAGTGCATAGAGAGGATTCTCTCTTTGGGATCATTTCTCCATACCTGCAAATTCCCAGAGCTCTCAAAACCTATGCATGAAAAAAAAAAATGAACCCTTTTCTGGTGGCAAAGGGCTGCCTTGGATTCCATCTATTAGGGAGGGAGGCTGTAATGCAGTGAAAAATTGACACTAAAGAGATATTGCTTTTCCAAGTCAGAATGACCTGTGTTAGTTTTTTTTTTCACACTTTGATAGCAGGCCCAGGGTCACTGAATATATCAACAGATATATGCAGCAGGTACGTCGCCGAGTTCAGTTTTTGCCAGGCGTAGATGATCATATTTTTGCTGGACCCTAACATTTGCCAATGCATACTGATGAAACTGCTCCTTATTGCGTCCTTTATCACCACCCGAAATTGCACCTTTCAGCACCTGAACTCTAAAACACAAAGCGGTATTTTTGTAGAGAAATGAACGCCAACGGCGGCGTCCAAATAGAGGCGGGCAAGCACAGTTGCAAGTAAACACCTATTTGTGCAGTGATGCATAATTCCAGGAAGTGCAGTGTGTGGAGCTGTCACAAGATGAATGTGTTTCCCTCCTTATTCATGAAGTGGTGTAAAAAAACACGGAGTGCACGGGGTTCATGTGTAATGGGAGTTAAAGCAGAAAACAAATGTATTGGAGGAAAAAAAAATGCCTGAAAAAAATTCACGTCATTTAAACAAAATCTCCAGTTTCTTTTTGAATCAGTGTTGACTCACTACTGCGAATACTTGGTACAGCACCAGCAAGAAGAACATGGTCGATCGTTGTTCTAAATCCTGTTCTACCTTGATTTTAACAGCAGTGAAATCAGTCGTGGTGACCCAACGGGAAATATTGTTTGTCGGTTCGAACACAAATCCTTATTACTGACTTTGACTTAGAGCCTGCTTTGAGAAGGGCATGAGGTTACAGACACATGGTGAATGAGTCACATTGTCTGCTTTTATCATGGATAATATTAGACCTGTGTGAGAAAAAATCCTGCTAGGGAAAAAAAGAAGGCTTAAATAAGTTGTTAGTGAGTTTCTGTCACAGTTTTAATGGTTTATTGTGATTCTAGACATAAAACAAAATAATTTGCAAATCTCACTCTTGGATGTCCAAGGCTGGAAACGAGAACTTAACAGTATGGTATGTACCAGCTCTTTTGAATAAAATCCAATTTGTTTTTCTAGGTCGCATACCTTTGGCAACAAAGAGTTGTCTGCATTGAATTGCTTGTGAGCTGTTAATCTAAGTTGAATCTAACATCTTAAAACTTATTGCAGATTTTAAATTGGCACTTTTTCAGAACCTTCTTTGAGATTGTAAAGTCAATCTGACAAGAAAAAAGAAACTGACATTACAACGTTGGATCAGTCTAATCACTATTTGCTTTTTGTTATATCTGCAGCTACTTTGGCGTTACAATCAAAAGTACTTTAAATGAAAATGCGCTATCAAGTATTATAGCTGGAAATCACCCCTCAATACAGCTATACTTGTGATACAATGTTATTGAGATTTGTAACATTTTTTGATTAATAACATATATTGCAATGATTCACTTATTTTTCTGCAGCTGCAAATCACATCTTAAAATTTAAACTTTAAGACTGACATAACTTTAAAGATCACGTTTGTTTTTTCACACCAACACTGCCACTAAAATTTGCCATAAGACAAAGTCAGCCTGCTTTCAGTCTGTGACTGACTATAGCAAAGTTGGCAAATAGATGTATGTTTCTGATAATACAGCAATTAACTGTGATAAACTGTCAAAATCACACATCTGTTGCTGTTACCAAAGTTTACATTTAACAAAAATTCACATTTATCAATTACATTTTCATCCACCAACCTTCCTGTTCTACAGTAATATAACCAGAATACATTCAGCGGGCAAACAGTTGAGTTGAGTCCTCTCAACAAAGACTCATTCAGTCTAAATGCGACATGCTGGAAATATGTCTGCATTTTTAAATTAGGCAGCAATTATTTACAAACCTTCAGCAATTTTTTTTCACAGTGACTGCAATCAGTCCAAGTCACACTGCAACTGTTTGCAGAAAGGTCGCCTCTGCAATCATCTTGTGATCAGAATTTATGGTTCACAGAAATTGTGAAAAAATTCAGTAAAATCGCCACAGCCACAGTTTTTTGTAGATTTAAGGAGGTTGTCCTTTTTTCACTTGTGTGACTGAACCGTTAGCTTGCTATGAAATAGCAGGTAGCTTTATCAAGCTAAGTGTGTCCAATAAGTGAGGGTTTTAAACACGTTGGAGCTGATTTGATATAAGTATTTGAATTTATTTAATAAAATATCCGTAACTGGTGTCCCTGTATTGATACTATGTTGCATGGATTTGTCTTCCCCTACCCTAGTAAGCATCTGGGTTTTTGAAGAGACACCAGCTGTTATTTTTTTTATTTTCTTTCTGTGAAACTCTTTTTAACATTAGTGTTAACTTTGAAAATATTTTTTTGTTGTTGTCTCATTTGTATGTAAAGTGAAATGATATTTTTCCTTTAAAAATGATCTCAGTGAGTCATGTAAGCTTTTGATTCCCATGCAAATTTGACACTTTATCTCAAAAGTGACTGCAGTGAAGTAAAAAAAAAAATAGCTTCACAAACGTGGGATAAAATAAGCAGAATTTGTCATCAGCCATCAAGTGCTGATATTTTTAGCTTTTCTGTTTCCCCACTGAATCGAATAATAGCTAATATCTGTTTTCAGCAATATCAGACCCAGCACTGCAAATTTGTTCAAGAGAAGGATTTGCATTGTTCACAAACTTATTGTATTCCACAAAGTGAAAATAATTTTTGTTCTGATAAATTAAACATATGCATATTAAACCAAAATCAACCTATTCTCAACTGTATATTTTCTGTTACTGTAATTAATACCACCAAAAAAGTAGAACGCACAGGTCAGTCAAAGTCTGTCTGCATTTGTAGAGCTTACAAAACACAATCACTCATGGTGAACAGCTTGTTGGATGAAATAATGCTAATTGTAAAGGCGAGAAGAAGGTTGTTTATTGCGGCTAAACTGTGATATCCAGACTGGTGTAAGTACAGTGAGGGGTTAAGTGGTTCAGTGTGGGAGAAAGAAGACATGCAGCATTTTTATCCAGTCCACTGACTGTCAGAAGCTCAGCAGTGGTGGCAGTCTGTGATTTGTAGCTGTCTAAGGATTTGCCCTTGAATCAAAGGCGTCAGACATCTGTTTGTTGATGGCTCTGAGTCGTGTGTATGCCGAAGACCCCGTCCAACTGATGGCCTTATTCAGTGTAAATACGGTGCCTTCTTAGCCTACCTGCTGTTGCCAGCGACAGCTGTGCATCAGGCAGACTTGGCGTCCCGCCACTCTCCCCCTGAGCTTTTGAAAGCACTGTAAATGACATTTTTCCCATGAATGCAAGAATTAAAGAGTGATTCTGAAGTAGTTTTCTACATCTGTCTCCCTGTCTGTGTTTGTGGATAAACTCATATTTATGTGAGAACATGAACTGCTATTTAAAACCTAACTGTTGTTTTAATATTTAAGTGACATATTACATTTTGGGAGTTTGTGATTCACCCACAAATGACCATGTATGCAGCGTGAGCTAATGCTGGCAGAGACAACCAAAAAGTGCACACCTGTCTGACATCATTTCATACATAATGATGAGGTAAACAGGATGACCACAAATAGCCATGGGTGAAGTGTGTTGCCAAGGACACAACGACCGAGACAGTCCAAGCCGGGGATCGAACCGGCAACCTTCCGATTACAAGGCGACCTCCCAATTCTTGAGCCATGATCGCCCACACATGGATGCCGCCCGTCTGTATATTGGAGATCCAATGAAGTCATTCCCAGGACCAAATGTAACTTTTAATTTTCCGCTTTTATTTCCAGCGACTGATAAAGCCGTCGGGGGAGCAATATACTTTTTTTATCGACTACAAAAATAATTCAGTCACGAGGTTTACTTTCATTTCCACAGCTGCTCTCTAATTTTGGTTCCAGGAAGGCCACTCATTTGTTATCGGAAAATGGGGCCAGCACACCTTCGCGATATATCAGTCTCCGGGACTACCGGTGGGGGTCACCTAGCAACCCCCTCCCCCTTCAAGTAACGATACAGCTCAAGGCCGTAGACACAGGGAAGCTATAAATGAGGCTGTTATGAGGCCGGCCACCTGCCCATGGATCAGCTTAATGTTTTTTATAATCATCAGATACGTGCAGGTGCCATTCATCCACACCAGAGACAGTTTACTATAGAGATATCTGAGACACCTGTGACTCAGACATTTTACAAAACAATGACAGGCTGCCACAATCTGTCTGTACTCCCTGTTTTATTGGTCATAAACATGCATATCTGTACCCTCTCTTGTATGCAGCTCGGAAAAAATAGCATAATTGTGTCTGACACAGCCCTGACACTACCCTTTTCCATTCTCACTCTGTCGTCTCTCTTCCCTGTACGCGTGTGCCTCTAGGCCATCCTGCAAGCCATAAAAAAAACCCACAATTGCATGAAAGTGTTGTTCACCGTGGACTGAATTCCAAAAGCAGTCGACAACTAAATGTTTCCTAAAAAGAAACTCTTAGAGAGATGGCACTGCAATTGTTTGGACACTGCAGGGAGCAGTTACCTTTCTTGTACTGAAAAATGAGGCACTTCAGAGACATTTAATCCATATATTGGGAGGTTTTGCAGGATTTACTTTGCTTTGCACTTGTACGCAAGCAGCAGCAAAACAGCATAAATAGAAGATTGTTTCTAGCATTCGCTGCCACATTTTGCACAATATATGTGGGCTGTTGTTGTAGTGTTAACATGTATCATCTCTGACAAGTGGCTGTTTTTGTCCATGCAAATAGAAAAGCCTTTTCAAAGGATGCTGAGTAAAACACTATTTAGAATAATGTAGCAGCGGAGCAAAAAGGAGTACCTCCCTTAAAAAAAAAATATTGCTCAATCTTTATACTTTTTTGTGTAGATGGAATAGGAGGTGATAGTAGGTCTGTTTTGGCTGGGCTACAGCACCTTTTAAAAAGATGTGTACTTTATTTCAGTGAGAAAGGCTAATGAATACTTTCATAACAAATGTGGTGTTCTGTAGTTTGCAATAAAAGAAGACTTACACTTACCATCCACCAAAGAAGGGCATTTGTGCAATAACTCCCAGACTGGTTTCACTTTGCCAAGCAAAGTAGAACGACATTGTCTGCATTCAAACATGCACTTCAAAGTCTGTCAGAACATTAGATATCAATGGACCCCCAATGAGGCCAATGGGGCCTGCCCACCGGGCCTGGCTCCAGCACTGGCAACATATCGGGGCCTCTTCCATCTGTTGCCCTCGTGCCTGTGTGTGTTTGCATGTGCGTGAGTGAGTGTGTGTGTGTGCGCGCACGCTAGCCTACTCAACTCCCATCTCTATCATCTGCTGAACTCCGGTCCCTCTCTGTCCTCTTATTAGACTTGAAAAGACACACCAGATGGCTTGCGGGGAAAAAAAAATCATAAATCGCCAACAAGGAAAGAGGCGCCACCCACAGCCATGGCAGGGCTCTCAAAGATTTAAGGCATACATGACATACTTTGAACACACAAATGTAGACACACGAGCCCACGCCAGTTCATGTTTGACATGCGGAAATGGCACGTGTTGGAGAAAAAAAAAGACAGAGCGCAGCAAATAAATTACAAGATCAAACCTTATTATCGATTTCTGATGTGTTCAGTCAACACACGCTGCCTTGACTTTGTGACTACGAGTTATGCCAGTGCGGGCACTGCCTGCACAGTCATATTCTGCTTGCAAACCGAGTGGTCGGGTTTATATATAGACCTGCAGAAAAGCAGGTTTCAGAGGGTCCATGTATCAAACGCACTCAGGCTCACATTCACAATGATGCCTTCAGACATTCCAGTGCACCAGTGCAAAGTAAAACCGAAACTTAGTTCCCAAACCCTCTTGTTGTGCAACACTAAGGAAGGACAAAAAAGACTATGTAAATATTAAAAGTGTTCATAAAACTATAAGAAGCTTATTATTGTTGCTGTTGGAGAAAACAAAGCTGGTTGCTTTTATTTACTTTTCTGTCTTGTGGTAACTTACTGCTGACTGCAGTCTTACCAGGAAGGCATGAAAGTAGTAGAAACTCTTTAATGTAACTCACAGGATGAAGGGAAACTCAGACCACACTGCTGAACTATTTCTGTAAGTTGACCTTCAGCTGATATAAGATCAGAAGCTGTTTGGAGGTCAGCTGTGGTCTTTTGTTCTGGCATATCATAAAAAGTCCAGATAAACAGTTTCACTGAAGGACAACACACCATAGGATAAGTGCCTTTGTATCCACTTTGAAAAGAGTATAAACATTCAAGTCTTCAGAGAATCCCGTGAAGAAGAAGAAGTGTCAGAGGTTTCATAATAACAATAATAGCAGCTCACTTCTACTTTGGTCTGAACTCATCTTACAGGCAATACCCCTGATTCTGATTTGATCACATGTGATTCTAACCACTCTGTGGACTCTGTGCAACCTCCTTTAAATTTTTCTTTGCAGTACTGGAGCGCTCATCCTTGCCAATAAATTGCTCTGCCCAACGCCTGTGTAACACTCTCGTGTTTTGTTTTATTTTTGCTTTGGGCAGCTCAAGTCATGAGAGTTGGAGCCGACCGACAGGCTAAAGCTCAAAATACTGCATGGCACTTTGCAGCAAAATGTGGCATAGAGTCGCAAGATCTTCTGCGGGGTTTTTTCTTCGGGTTATTCAGGCTTACAGATGAGCACAACATCGTGTTAGTGGCTGCTTGCATAGCAGTAATTCAGCGATTTGAATTCCATCTTGGCTGCTGCCTTGAGAGATGCAAAGCAGTCTGTGAGTTTTAATATAGTGAAAGGACCTAAAAGCACATGCATAGAGATGTCTTTGTACGCATGTGTTATAATCAGAGAAAACTATGTCTTTCTTTCTCTCTCTGCTAATTTTTCCAGGTATGACATCCACCACTTGAGCAAGGCCACCTCGCCTGTTCCAGCATCCCTTAGGTGGTGAACTGGCTCAAGTGGCGTTTCTGATCCTCGCACCAGATGCTGTCTCACCTCCATCACAGGCAGGCTCTTTATTCAGTGACACCTGAAATTAGATGGTGCACATTTAAGGCGAATGGAAATTTTGGTGGTGAAATTGGCACTGGGGTGTTTGTTGCCAGTCACCGAGGCTATGGCAGCGTGAAGAGAAGCACACTGTGGATTTTCTAATAATTCAGAACCAAATGGCTCTTTTGAGAGTACAAAATTTTCTTCATTCAACCCAGTTTCCAGCAATAAGTTTCTGCGTGTGTGCCGCCGTGCAGCCAGTCGTGCGTGAGGCAATCCTTTGTCTGTGAGTGAATTCACCATCGCCAAAACCAACATATGCTCTTGCATACAGCGATGCTCCTCGTGACCAAGCTGTTGTCTTGTCAGAGATAAGGGATCTGTAAAGAAGAGTGGCACTGAGGAGTGGAGGTTGTGCGGTCTGCCTCTTACTCAGGGTAAGTAAAGTGGCAAACAAGACTTATCAGTGTACTTTTTCCCACTCTTTTTATTTTGCTCAGCATCTTTTTCCCTCCTGTTTCACTATTGCCCTTTCCCTCCTGCTTCTGAGCAGCTCCTCATTTCCTTCTTTCCTCACCCCCCTCTCGTGCTCCTTTCATTGCTGCAGCCCACCCTGCTCTGAGCTTTAATGGTACATGCCATTAGAAAGCCCGTCTCTGGAAGGGAGGAGGGGGGAGGGTGGTCTCAGCCTCAGCTAAGAGGCTACTTTAGTCTCCCAACATAAGCACATTCACAGATGTCCCTGAACGGGCAGAGTCTCCTCACCCATCACGACAGAGCAGCCCGCTCCTGTGTGAAGCAACGAGCCGTGGACAGAGAGGAACGCAGAGGGATAAAAAGCGAGGTAGTGAGAACGAGGGCGGGAGGGAGAGCAGGAGAAAGAAGAGGTGAAGAGCCACAGAGCAAAAAGAAATACATCGCTGTCACTCTGACGTCTCCCCCCCCCGTGCTCCCTGTTTTGGTGTGAATGCAAGAAGAGGAGAAGGGGGGAAAGGGGGAGGAAAATAAATCCCGGGAGCTTGAGTCGACTCTTTGCTTTATATTCCCATCTTTTTTTTCCTTTCTTTCTTTTTTTTTTCTATCTCCATCATCCAAGGCATGACGGCGAGTTTCAGCTGGCACTGCAGAATATAAGAAAGGGATGCTTTTTGAATGCCGCTTCTCTTCTGACAAGGGACAAGGAAGAGCGAAAGAGGGACAATAAACAGGATTTCTAGATTGATTGGGAGTCCCTATGCCGTATGCACTGGAATAGCAGGGTTGCTCTGAAGTCTTTCAATGAGGTAAAAAAATAAAAATAAAAATAAGATTATCTTTCTGTTTTCTGTGCGCCCGATTGGCTGTCATGGTCAGATATACATCTGAGAGGCACTTGAAAGCATGCACGTAGAAGCTTGACAGAGATAAACCCATTTCCATGCCGATCAGGTCTGGAACAGCAGTAGGGAGATTGCCATCTTTGTCCCTGGGTCGCCGTGAACAGCGGCACGCTGGAAGTGAGAGGGAGAATCTATTCGTGTTGCATGCCGCAGAGAGGCAGTGTGAGCAGGCTTTCTCTCTCAGGAGAAGAGTCTCGGTCGCCCTGATGAAAGGAATTGCTGATAATCCTCATGATGAGCATTTGAGTGCTGAAAGAGCAGAAGGGCAAGGAGAGATTTTCTCTCAACCAGAAGTGCCGCCACACACGGTCTGACTGGAATTTAGAGTCAGCTGGCAAATGGAAACATAAATTTACTGTGTATATATATATATATATATATATATAGATAGATAGATAGATAGATAGATAGATATAGATAGATATAGATATTAAAAGGTCTAGTGAACAATATACATCCCCCATGAAGAGTATAAAAGAAGAGTTGGTAATGGAACAAGATGCTGTTTTCAAAAAAGCAAAGTCCAAGCACTTTCACTTGTTACCCTGGGGAGCTATACACTCCCTTCTAGACAGAAAATAACAACTTGTCCACACCACTGAACAAAAAAAGAGCATTGGCTTGAGAAAAGGGAAGCTTGAGTTAACTGGGCTGTATGTTCTTTTTTGTGACACCCAGCCAGGAAACTCCCAGCTCTTTGAGAAAAGATGTAACACTTGCTCTCTCGGCCAGCACAGGTGCTCGACAAACATGTGCATGCAGAGAATAACTGTACTGTATGTATGCTGTCATTATATATTGTGGGTTTGGGTGATGATTGTGATTATTAGATGTTTGTGTGTGTACATAATTTGAAAGGTGCAGAAAATAGTGCTCCATCATGGGGAAGAGGGAAAGAGAGTGCAAATTTGGAGTGTGTATTGGTAATATCAATATTGCAGGGTTCAGTGCTTACTTACATGTGTTTGCTGCAGGTTAGCTGGGAGTTCTTAGCCTACTAACAGAAGTGGAAAATCTTGCGCCATGTGGTTACAGGTCTGGAGGTCTGGGCTGTAGTCCTGAGTCCTTAGTCATGTGTCAAGACACATCAAGTTGTCTGTCCCTGGAAGTTCTGACTGGTACATTCACGGCATCCTCGCACCCATCATGAATTCATTCATATTGGGCAAATATGCTTTCTCTCAGGCTCATATTAAAAACAAAAAACAAAAAAGTGACAGATTCGAAGAAATAAACAGTCCAAAATAAGTTGTTACACTTTGCTCCCTGTCTGATTTGGTGGAGTAATTTTTATAGTCTTTTTTTCAGCTAAGTGGTGTATTTATGTGCATTTGCAACATTAAATGAGAAATGAACCCAAAGCTGTGGTCGCTCAAAGGACAGTGTTTCTATTAGCCATGCTTAGACATACAGTTACAACACGGAAATATAGGCAAGTGTATAGCTCTGTTTCTCCACTTAATCTGTGTCACTGTCTGCATACATGACTGCAGCAACACCTGGTGCCTCTCTTTCCATTTTGTACAGTACGGTGGGCTAATGCTCACATGCAGTGAACCTGTGCATATTTGCTCCCAGCTGTTTCTCACACGGGTGTCGGGATGCTCGTGTAGCGCACATCTCCCTGACTGTGTATATATGAAGTCTCAGCTCAGTCTGGCAATGTCAGCAAATAGCATCCGTATCTCATTTATGGAAGCGGACGGCTTGTCATTTCGGTCTGTGTTCAAGGTTGCCCCCTCTTTGGCCACACAATACACAAAGCGCTCAGAGGCCAGAAATAAACACAAACACCGCCACCTTCCACCTGCCACCATAGCTCATGGTTTACAGGACAGAGCAGAACAGAGTCAGATAGGTTTTACAAATCTACTCCTCTGGATTTATTTCCTATTTTTTTATAAAAACCTTTTACCACAATTACATATAAATCAAAATTATTTTTGTTCTGCGACGCTATAAAGCCAAAATTTCAATATTTTCCCTGACTATCCAGTTTCCTTTATAGCAGTAATAGAATGGCCTGAAAGCCTCTTTTTCTCACCGTCTTCCAGAAGGTTGTAAAACCTTCTATGTAGAGTGCTAATTGGTAATGTAAACACTCAAATTTCTTTATTAGTAAACCTTTTCACTGGATAATAAACCTTGAAATGTTCAGAAATAAATGTCAGGAGCTCAGAAACAAAGGTTTTGAAATCCATATCACCAAACTTAGCCGTCTCCACACAATGGCCCTCATTTACTAACAGTGCGTATGCACAAATCTGTGCGTAAATGGTGCGTACAAACATTTCCATGCAGACATTAGCAAATGATTACAGCAGCATATTATCACATTTTTAACAGCACTGCTTTAATGTAAAGCGGCAGCAGATTTTTTTTAAACAGTGAGGACTTCAGAATAAAAGTCACTATAATTAACATATAATACACTATAGCGCCACTATCCACAATCTTAAAGAGGTGCAGGTGTTGAATGTCCATGTGGAATACACATGTTCATCAGCAGCAGCTCAGCAGCATTTCACACCTCATTGCGCGGCGTAATAATATGTATGAAACCTGACAAGACGGAGGGATTAGACTTTGAACAAATGTTTTGAGAGCTATTGAGACGAAACCGCGGAGGTTCAGAAACAGAGAGCACCACGTGGGTGGATGCCAAGCAAGTCTACCTACACTGAGAGCTTGCAGATAAAGGTTTTGGAGCTGGACAACTTTCATTTATGTTTGATGTCTGTTGGGAGTGTGTTGTAGGTTTCTCTTTGAAGGTAACCAAGCTCCTCTGAAGATTCAGTCATGGAGCTGCCCAGCCTTGGGCAACGGAGGGGTAAAGCAGTACGTGACAGTACATTGTCTTTATCACAAAGGACAGTGTATATGGCTTAACAAAGTCTAAAGCAGCCAGTATGTGTCTGTACAGAGTAGTATACTGTTCCCCATAAATCTCAATGATCATGAAAATAAAATAGATGAAAAAAATCAGACTGTTTGCCAGAAGGCTTTGTCACCTCTGCTTGCAAATATCACACACTGTCGTGAGCAAATACAACACCAAAATGTGTGCCTGTATTTCACATTTACATTGAAAAATGAAACTGCCTCAAAGTACTAGTATTACACCAGAAAGCGATGTTTATTACTTATGAATGGTGAAGAAGAAACTGACTTTCTGCCTATTTTTTATGAAAAACACCTGTTAATTCCTTTCATTCATTTTGTGCCCCCCTGCATCAACACCAATTATCCACTTTATTAAAACATTATTTTGCACCAGGAACAGAGAGTATGTTGATTTTTTTTTTTTTTAAACCCATCTTTATCTTCCACCCCTGTCTCTAAGTGTTCATGGTGAGAAAGCTGGGTAAGGATGAATGGAAGACAGATGAGATTTAGACTTGATTCAAGGTTCTTTGTTATATAAATATTTGTTTCTTAGCACTGTATGTAAAAGCTCAGTCTGGGCAACAGTGTCAAAAGCTGAACTTTTAATTGTATGAAAACAAATGATGGCACGGTCTGAATATGGCCCAAGGCAGTAGGTGGGGAGGGCGGGCTAAAAAACATGCCCTTTGTAATGAACAAGCATAGAAGCGAAGTAAAAGCAAAATGACAACTAAAAACAATCTGCTGGGCCTTGCAGCAGTGTTGTTGTACCTCAGCGGATTACACTCCACGGGGCACTTAAAATCTGTCTGGCTGCCCATTAAGACAGCCACTATCCTGGCTCATTAATGTCCTGCAGAGGAATTAGAATAAACGGTGCTCTACAGACTCACGTTGGCAGAGGCTCTCTGCCTTCTCTCCAGCAGCTTTTCTCCCTCCAGGGACAGCAGTTGTTTGCCCGCGGTACACCAGAGTAGCTTGGAGTGACCAGCAACACCAAATAATTAGATGCTCCACTCCTCCAAATGGCTGTAGCTGTTGAATTCATCCTGACTTGTTACAGCTATTTCAGGGACGATGCCAAATATAATCACTGTGTAGGATACCAACACTCACTTCAATGGGAAAATTGGGTTTGAAAAGCAAAGATTATAAGAAGAGGTTGGGATCTTGAAAGTAGCGAGCGATGACGCTCATAATCAAGTGCATTAAAGTCAAAGGAAAAGAGTGCCTGGAGGGGGACTAGATTAAGTTCTTCTTGTTTTTTGTTTTTCTGAGCAAGTTTTAGCATTTTTTAACAAGTGTTTAAATCTCCTGAAAGGTTATTGCTTCATAGCTTCTTACTTCTTACTTTTAAATTGCAGTTATGAACAAAAAAAAGGGGAAAAAATATATTAGATACCATAATTTGTCAGGTGGAAACCATTGCATCCTGTCAAATACATCACTATTCCTCAGGCCAAGGGAGGAGACCCTCAGCTTTGGTTGTTCTTTTTGTTGCTGCTGCCATGTTCTTGCGTTATAAATGCATCCCGCCACTAGATGCCTCGTTCACTAAATCAATGTCAAATGAAAATAAATCTGTTTATTTTTCTTCTTCTTCTTTTTCATTTTAAACCAACAAAAGAAAATCAATGTGTCAGTTCAATAAACTACACAAGTATGTTTCTCTTCTTGCCGTATTGCCGCGGGGAAATGAATTCAAATTTTTCAACGAAAAAAAAAAGAAAGAAAGAAATGTGACATTTTACCAGCTTCAGCTAACGTGTTTATTTCGCATACGCTGAACAAGTTGGTCTGATCATTAATCAAATGAGCAACGGGGATTTGCTGCTTTGGCTTGTAATGCTGTTTACCAGTTTAATCAGTAATGCTGCACGATTCAAATAAGTTTACCCTTTTTCTTAATTATTTTGTTCTTGTATAATCTCATTATGTGTATTTGTGGCTAACCATAGTCCCCGGGGGAAGTTCTGCTGTTTTAGAAAAAAAAAGAAGGGAGAGAAGCTATTAGAGACAGCTGGCAGTGTGGTATCAGTTGTGTTCACATTCATCGGGCATGCTGTAGATTAGGAGCAGAGATGCTACCGGAGGCATATCGTATGTGCAGTCGCATACTCTATGCACAGGCACACAAAGCCACACACAGTCTACAATATCTGCAAGCACAAACAATAAAGCTTTCCCTCCCCCTATTGTCGAATCCTATTCTGCTAAATAGTGACCAAGTATAGGGTGGAAAACACTTTTTTTTTTTTTTTATCCCTTTTCTTCTCTGTCTCAACCCATCTTAATATACTTTCATTGGGTGCATAAGCGAGGAGGGAGAGCCTCTTTGTGTCCTTCATGGCAAAATGAGCTTAACCTATAATCAGCGTGGTGGAGATGGCACAGCTCGAGTATCGCGGGGAGCGTTCGGCCCAGAGGTGGGAGCTTTTGCATGAAGCCAGCTGTGAGGCTATAGTATAGTTCCCTGCCTTAATAGTAGGTGTCTGAGATCAGGGGGGGCTGAGATGATCATTTCACATGATGACAGGGGTTTTCCCTTATCACGAACATGTCCACACAATGATAATGTGACCTGACAGTGCTGGTGATCACTGTGGGCGAGGTCTGTTGGTGCTGGTTAGAATGGAGTATTTCCGAGGGTCTACGCAGGCATCACACAAACACACACACACATAACATGTAGTTTTGAATATTTTATGCGTGTGCCAACTTGGAGATCATTCCTGATGTTTTTTGTGTTTTTTTTAGTAAGGAGTCTGTTCACAGCTATCAACACCAAATATAAATGTCTGACTGAGTCTTCTTTGCCTTTTTTTGTGCGTTTGTTTCTTTGTTGTTGTTGTTTTTTTCTTTATTCGCCTGATAAAAATCCAGCTCCTACTTGTGGTTGCAGCTGTTTATACTTACAAATTAAGCAACAGTGATGGCGAGCACACAGCACAATAACATATTCCCAGGCACAAACGAGCTCTCTCAATTACCCTCTCGAGAAAATTCTAGAGGCTTTGACGTAAATCCCTCAGCTTTAACTGCAATAAGCATCCGTCCACCTCTCCAAGGGGAAAGGATCACTTTTTGAACATGCTGAGAGATTATTGCAGTGAACACATGGACACATTTATGAACCTCAGCCAGCTGCAGCCAACAAATGCAATGCAATGAAAAAAAGTGGTCTACCCATGAAAAAGAGATTGTGCTATTTCTCAGAAGCAGTATGAATAAAGAATGTGCTTCATATAATCAATATTGGTATTTATAGAACGACGTCTATTCAGCATAAAACTTCTAATTGACTACTAATTGACATAATGGATGGGTAATAATATGAGTAAAGCTGACAGCTGAGACATGGCATAGACTAATTTGCTTTCTGCTTAACCCTGATTAACTGCTCACCTCAAAGCGGGCTTACACCAAAAAAGAAAAGGCATCTTTCTAAGCTGATTAGGATGTATTTTGACCTCTTACATGTTACATTGTTAAACACGCCTTGCAGGTAAACTGACATTTTGATGGAGGTTTTTCTCTGATTCTCTGAGTTTTCCACTGATCTTTACTTTGTAATGCAAAAACAGTTTGTTTTCAACAAATCAGCAACTTTGGTTATTCTTGTTTTTGTTGTAGGTGGATTCTATACTCAGTCTGTGTTCCCATCTGTGGCCAGATCTGTGATCTTTGAAGGTGTTCAGCTTCATCCAGAATAACTCCTGATATCTCACCTTTGTTACCAGCTATACAGGAGCCAAGACTAGCATCTTGCACTTTTCCTCTTTCGTGGTGCATTGTGTAAATATTGAGATGCTATGCACTCGACGAAAAATAAATAAATTGCTCTTTGGTAAGCAGGTCCTTGATGTGTTTTGAGAAATCATTGTTAGAATTAACAATGGTGCTAGACGTGAGAATTCATCAGTAGACTGCATCTCATTTGTGCTGAGCTCCATTCATAATGTTATTAAGAAACTGGATGTTTGACAGACAGAGACTGTGTTTCTCTATCATGTTATTGACTCACCTGAGACCAGTCGCAGCAGATGGTTGCCTGTCTCTGAGCCTGGTTCTACTAAAGGTTTCTTCCTGTTAGAAGGGTGTTTTTCCTTCCCACTGTTGCCAGGTACTTGCCCATATTTGGTCGTCTGATTGCTGAGGCTTTCTTACCATCACTGTGGGCTCTTTACCTTACAACATAATGCACCTTCGAGTGACTATTGTTGCTATGTGACTATTTGGTGCTATGTAAATAAAAGTGAATTCAACTGACTTGACATGTTGCCAGTTAAACTAATAAGCTACACCACCTATTTTTACAGACATTTTTTGGTCCCTGTCGCAACCTTTTTGAGACATCAAACTTAAAAATGGCCTTATTGTTTTCTCAACAAAATAAATTCTCTCAGCTTAAACATTTAATATGTTTTATGAGTTTCATTTTAAGTGAAATATAGGCTTTATGAGATTTGCAAATCTCAATCTATTGTCACTTCCATACCAACATTTTTGGAATTGGGCTTGAAAATATAAACACTTAATATTCACTAAGTAAAAAATAAAATAAAATAAATCTTTGAGTCACGCTGTTGTGATTGGCAAATACTTTCCTTAAACTACACCCCTGCAGATTCTGTTCACAGAAGGCGGCCATATTAACACCTGCCAAAGCAGAGCTACAGTTCCTGCCACAGTACATGGAGCTGGTCTCCAGGACCACATTTTGCAATGACACACACACAGACAGACTTACAAGGTGAGAACAATGCCAGCCTCACTACTGCAGTTCATAATAAACTGACTGACCCTTTGAGGGCGTGCATGAGATTCTGTCTCTCTGTCACAGTTCACAGTGTAAGCTGCAGTTGTGGACCTTTGCAAAAACCAGCTTAGTGTGAAATAAGAAGAAATGCCAGGCTACTAGTGCGTCAATTTTCTAAATGATTTTCTAAATGATTTTCTAGATCTGAGACCAATCGGATTTACTAATCTATCCCATGAAAACACTATTTAAAACCATGACATTCTTGTGTTTTTTGTATTTTTTATCTTTTTTTTTTTTCATTTTATCCACCAGTGCTGGATGTGCTGAACTCATTTTCTGCCATGGCGCAATCATCCTCGTCACACAGTATGAAATAGGATTGGCACAGTGAGGCCTGTCTGGTTTTCCTATTCAGAGTTACTCGAGCTAATGTATGCAGCAGTTGTGACTGTTTTGACTTAGTGAGACGGATAAACACTCCTTTACAACCGGGAATTGCTCTAGATTAAATATTAATGAATGTTTCTTCCGTGTGTGAGAAATTTACATATGAAGACCAGCAATATCAAGCAAGATGGACCAAAAGTGATTAAATTCATCGTTTTTGATTTCACTGTTAAATTAGGTTTGTTATGATGGACCTTTAGAGGAACTATTTGAAAATATGCCCACTTTAAGAAGTCGGGGTGACATGAGTGAGAGGAAGAAGGATTTCATGTTCCAAAAAAACACTGCCTTATGCATAACGAGGAGTGAGACATGACAGGCCTCAACTAGCCTGTTGTTATTGTTCTAGTTGACGTGACTGCGTGGCATTTCATGTGCAGTGGGTGCCAATTACATCCCACTGGCAATCAATGCAAAGTGTCCCCGCTGCCGCTGATATACTATTAAAATGTGGGTTTGAACCACTTTAGTAAGTTTACTTTGCGTATGAAATATCGTCTCTGTTGTTGCTTTTGGCATCTGTGGATGAGAGGCCCGCTTTGAGGTGACGTGCTTTTTGCGACTAATTGTTACGATCAAGTTAAAGTCAAAATTTGAAAAGGACGAGCTGACCCGTTGGAGCGTCTTTTCATTTATCACCTTCTCTGCTCTGGGCTTCAATTTTTGAGCTTAATAAGAGCAGGGAGCAGCAAGTCTGACCGGCGTTAATTTGCTAAGCTTCTCAACTATAAGAGTTAATTACCGTGAACAAACTGTGAAATACAGATACAAAATAAAGAGCTTAAACTGTTCATGCTTGTAATCATTTCCATAATCATTTCATAAGTGTTAAGTCTCTCTGCCAAAGAAGACTGGCACATTATGAAACGCGTGGACTTCAACGACAGCAGGCTTTCAAGGTCTATATTTCAGAACATGGAGAACGTCGACAGATGCCGAGTCTAATTTCTCTGTACTTAATGCTAACTAAGTTGTAGTTTTTATTTGCAGTCCTGAGGGCTGCTGCGTGGTGCCCCTTAGGCTACAGCTACGGAGCTTGTCCGTACCATCTGACTGCAGATATGATGGCCATGAATATTATCATTATCACTTAAAACATATCCAGAAATTACTAGAGCAGAAACTGAGCAATGACTTGTGCAGTCATGGTGCACAATTTGCACTTTATTTCAGCATGGGCATTCATGGCACTTCATAGCATGGCCTTGATGTTCATTTTACTGTAAGGTCAGCATTTAAAAGGCACAATCTGTAATATAACTATGGGAACCACTTATAACGCATTTTCATGCTGCTTTTGGATGATCACTAAAAGCAGCTGGGCTTTGAGACATTATAATCACAGACAATGTGAAAAAAGTGGACTGAAAGGGTAGCTGGAATTAATGTCATATATGGATTGTTACAATTTTCAGTAGAAAATGAGGGTCTATTGAAAAATAAACACATCCTAATGCATCTTTGTCACTGACCTGACCTGAGAGTAATGCATTGCAGGGTGGAACACACTGTCATCTACGTCAAGTTTAGCCGTCTCCCTGTAAGGCAGGTGATTTCTGAATGACTTATCCAGTTGTGTTCTTAACAGATCAATAGAGCAGTGCACTGAGGGACCTATTATACTGTTTCCTCTTTAGATTCCAGCGCAGTTTGAGAGGATCTCAATGAGAATGAATCAGCACTGTAGTCCTTTTTGTTCCCGTGAGAGACTCTGAGAAATATCTTATTCATGTCTACCTCATCTTTGCAAAAGTACAGGGGGAATGGAGCAAAAGAATGCTAGACAAGCTTTCTGTAAATTGTTACTGTGTAGATAAAGTGGTAGTTGCATTAAATGCCATCTAGGTATCTCTGACAGCGTAATAATTGTTTGTGCTGCCTGATGACGCACCCGTGTGAACGTGCGGTGTGTCCAAAATGCTGCGCGCTGATCAAAGTGGCTGTGTGAACATTTTCAAACGTGGAACTTGATGCCCGGCCTCAGGCGGAGCCCAGCTGGAACCCGCCTCAGCTATGTGGTGTCCAGTAATCTCGCATCTGTTCTCCTGATACGATTTATGTACACAAATCTATATGGGAATGTCTGTTTCTACTATTCATATATGTTAAATTAGCAGTAAACTGTGGTATAATGTGCTCTCATTAAGCATAGCAAATTTAATTTTAGCTCAGTGTCTTTGTTATTGAATGAAAACAACACTAGGCAACATGAAAGCTCATCATTGCAGCAACACAAATGCACCCGCAGCGAGCACCTTATCAGTTAAAGTGAGTCTGTGTGTATGCATGTCCTTTGTTTTTTACTTCCATAGACACAAATTCTGTAATTTGAATGAATGCCAATAGGCTGTGCGTGGCTACAAGCTGCTCAGTTTAGCATTATTGGTAGGCGCAACTGAACAGAACAATGTTCACACTGATGGAAGGAGTCGAGTTATAATATGCAGTGGGTTGGAGGCCCGAAACGAATGCCCTTGTGTGATTGATTACGCGCTACAAGCTAATGAGATAAACAGAGCCTGAATCGATTCAGCCGAGGTGGAATCATGCCAGAGGGGCATATGCAGCCATGTGCAATGACTCTATTGACACGCTCATATTCAAAGGATCGGTGAAAGAAACCAAGCTCCGGTTTCAGCTGAGAAGAGAGCTGTGTCCTCTTCCACTGCACGGAGCTGCTTTATACCCAGCACTGCAATAAGGGTTATTGTGGTCAATTCAAACACTCACGATGAGATCTGACAAGCTAGATACTTACTGCTAAACAACCACTGTTAAGGAAACCTTTTTTCAAAAACAGACAAGAAAATGGCATTGTAACAGGCCACCTAGAATTAGCAGATGGCAGAGAATCTTCTACTTTAGATGGTGACAAAGCCTAACAGCAGTTTACAAGTGTGAACAACCATCAGCATGGGAACTATTTTCTGTAGCTGCTGCAGTTTTGGCTCATTGGCCAGTGATAGATATTCCAACTACTGAGGTTGACCAATTAAAGCTTTATGTTTCAACAAGACAACTAGGGGAGGATAAAAACGGCTGTGAGTGCCTTTCCAGGAGCTAAATGCTGAGCGTGTTTAAGGCGGTGAATTAGAAACATTGAGTCCAGAGACAAACTATTTCATATAATTGTGGTCACGCGTGAGATACTTTGTAAGGTTCAAAAGAAGCTAAATACTTGTTTGTCCCACTCCCTGGGGCTTGACCTTACACACCAATATTCCAACATGAGTTGTATTTTTCCATGTTGCATCTTAATTTCTATCAGCACGGACAGCGTTTGAAACACAGATCGAGCATGGTGGATTTTAAGCCTTTTCACGCTCTCCGATAAGCACGACTGCAGGGAAATACGACCAAACTCCTAGAAGGGCATTCACAGGGGGCGTGTTCACTTGACTGCTTTACGATTGTGTCACTCAAAGTCTTGTCTGCACACTAGAGGACACGAGGGGGAGATTCATCAGTCACCGAAAATAGGGAGTGGAAGATAAAGTACAGTAGAGTATGGCATTATTAACTTTTTTTTGCAGAGGACAAAGGGGACGGGTGTGCCAGTGTCTACGTGCCTCCAAAGGCTTAGAGGGAAAACACAAAATTTCATCAGTGTCCAAGTGCATAAAAATTAATTTGTTGTAGTGTCTGATGATAAGCCTTTAGGCAGGAAGGCAGCAGAGTGGCAGGGTTGTTACAATTCCTACACAGATGAACAGTTCAAAGAGAGAGGCTTTTTCATTTGCGTCCAGACTTTCCCCATGAGACTGACATTTCCTTTTGCCGCAAAAGATCATCTGTGTGTTTGTGTTTGGAGGTGCATTATCGTTAAAGGCTTAACATATATGTTTATGTGGCCTGTACAGTACACTTTAGAAAGGCAGGATCTCCTACATTAAACGAGGCTTAATCATTAAAAGTTAAATATGTGAAAATGTTAAGTAGCTTAAGCATCATCACAAATGATTCTTGTTTTTTTTTTTTTTTTTTTGCTCAGTCCTACATTTAAAACAGTGAACTCATATATAGCAACTGTAAAGTATAATACTGTTTAAACTGTAATCCTGTAGCAAGCTCTTCATTCAATTTCAAAGAAGTGTTTTTATGTTAAGTCTAGAAGGCACAGCTTAAATCTACGAGTTATGTAAGAAGCCCAAGCTTCAGCTAAAGGAATCACGTGCTCTTTGTACTTTAGAAAAATGATGTAGTACACATCTCCTTCAAAAGACGCTAAACTGGCTGATTCCACGGTTCAGTGGTTGTACGGTGCAGCAGCAACAGTGATGCTAATCACCACATGACTCATGGTGATTGGCAATGTTCGAGTGAGGCCTCGATGATGCTAAATTTGAGTATAGCAAAAATAAACAGGTTTCTGCACTACATTCAAAACTGGGAAATCAATATGGTTTCAGCCACGCCACACTGCAAATGAAAAGCATGCATGCCATGATAATGGATATGGATTCCTGCTTGTGTGGCTCATATTTCAGCACCATGCTGTGCTAAAAATCTTCATATTTAGCACTAAAGGAGATGGTTGATGGTTGTGCACAGGAGAGGAAGTGAATTTTTTTCTGGTGTGACCTCTTTTAGAATTACTGCCAAAAGAGCAGAGGAATAGTCACTTTGTGTGGCTGCAATATTCTTTTTGAGTAGACCTTTCCTTTAACCTATAACTGCTTAGCATATAGTACTGTAGGTGGGTTTAAAAGGCCACTGCCAGATCTGCCTGCTGCTGCTCTTATAATTAGTAGCGGTCAGAGGCCAGCACAGCAAACACAGAGTGGAGATGAACTTTTAGACGGCGGGTAAAATGCAGCAAGGTAGGCAAACATTACTGTATGCAGAAGAGACAGTGAGGAATCAAGGCAGAAAGAGCTACATTAGAATACATATCCTGCTGAGAGAAGTTCCATCACAGTCTTGGGATGTCTCACATTGTTTGTAACTACTAAGACACCTTGTCTGCATCAGGCGTCCTGGTGTGTCTTTCTGTTTGTGAGCCTTTGATGACGGTGTGTTTGTGTGTCTCTCAGGGTCACAGCGTTGTATTCCGGATATATTTGCTTCGTGAACAAGTTGTGGGTTTTTCTGTGGCTCTCAAGGATGATGTTACCAAGGTGATTCTGTGGTTGTCACAGGAAATATTGTCCAGCCAAGATGAATCTGGTCATAAAGAAGATACAATTTTTATTTTTTTATATATTTCACTGGGAATCATCGGATCATCTAGGATCATGTTTTCATGGCTTTATAAACTCTTATGATTTCGATCAAAGCATATAGGCTCCTTGATGTTAATGGGACGTGGGTGACTATAAACATAAGCCATCCCCACTTATATTTAACTGGCTTTAATCTAGATATGTTTTCACATTCAGATTTTAATTTAAACATTTGGTTGAATACTTTCTTTATATTGTCTGCATATTCTCAGAAATTATCACTGAAAAGCAGTGTCTGTGTTGATGGACATTAAAAGGGTTACATGGCAAGCCTAGTTAGCCTGTGATGTTAGCTTGCATAAGCAGACTACACAGCTCTGACTAGAGCCCGGCTGATAAAGGATTTTGGAGACAAAAATCCAATATTCCGATATTTCTCTGACACCATTAGCCATTTATTTTATTTGCTCTACTCCACAGCTCGGATTAGCTGATTGTTGTTTGCCGCACTCCAAACACATGTTGCAGAGTGCCCTCTGATGGACAAACTATGCAACATCAACACTCCTAACATGTCTGAAGGGTGTTTCTCCCATTTCTTCTGCACTTTTTTATTTTAATTCATGGGCCTTTGCAGATGATAGATTGAGAAATAACTAATATTAGCAGACAATCTCGGGCTGCTGACAATTGTGTTGGGCCCCAGCTATGACATGAGTCAGACAGAGTTGATGATAACAGCCAAAATCACGCTATAATCAGTCAAGCAATAAAATTAACTCCATCCAGACGCCTTTGTCACAATCCATTTTCTCTAAGATGTCCAAAAGCTGTAATATCATCCCTTGAATATTCTGCTTAATAGTTGCTGTAAAATTATAGCTTAGAAGCAGATATTCATATTCATTCACAGTCATTCTGATATGTATGAATTGTGGCTGAATATGCTGGTTTAACCTGGTCATCTCTTACTCTTACCCATTTATAATAATAATAATAATAATAATAATAATAATAATAATGCAAACATTGTCCTATACACTGTGCTGATAGGAATCAAACACATTCAGACACTGAGCTATAGTCAAACCTATGTTTAACAAAGACAAATCCACTATTTTACACATTTCATCCTTGTTTCTTTTTGGACCAAAAATTACAGCGGTGAAGTTCCACTTTCAAAATCTCATCAGCGCTCACTTCAGTGTAATTACATTTTTTCTCCATTTGTTAAGCTCTGTCAAACAAGAACAACATGCAAGAATGCTTTATCCCACTTTAGTTCATTGATTTCCGTTTTGAGTTAAACATCAGTGTGCTTTGTTTTGTGTTAGTTTAAAGAAAATCTATGCAGATGCAAAGTTGTAGTTTTCCTGCAGAGAATCTTATTAAAACAGGTGATCAGTGCTACTAAAGAATAAAAAAAACACTTGAATAATAAAACTGCAAGCATTATGTCAAAAGCAGATAGCTTAACAGATTAAATAAACAGGCAATGGCTTCATGGGGATCGAAATAGACAGGCTTTGAGTGTGGTCTAAGGCGGTGATTACTTCAGCATCCAGATCGATTAAAATTGTCCAGATCACCAATGTCATTTCCTGAACCAAGCAAAGGGGATGACAATTTGTTTTTTGGACCACACACGAGCAGATTTTTGTTAGTTTGTTTCGTTACTTGTTTGTGCCTGGCTTTCATCCTGAGCTTGTGTAATGAGTGATTAGGGAGGCCAAAAGGGCTAAATGTAAGAGGGTTTAACCCAGTGAAAAAAAGAAGAAAGGGTATCCTGCAAAGCCGCGTTAAGCTTCAGTTATCTGATAAACGCAGTGTGCCCAAAGTAGCTTCAAAAACCAGCTCCTCACTCGATTAAGAACAATGTAGTACTGTCCTGGCTCCATAAGGAAGGAACAAAAATAACAAACCAATCTTAGGAATACCTTGTGATTGCTGAAGTTTTATCGATTGGGTGTTAACCACTCAATCGATAAAACTCGCTCACACTTTCCTCCATTGTTGGCGGGTAGAAATAATTAGGAGTGTTAGGATCCAAACAAAATACATTTTTTCAGTACCATTGTAGCCTTGGTAAACAGCTGCAAAGTGTCTAATAAATGCCACACGCATAGAGTGTGTTCACTTCTTAAAATATCAGGGGTTGTTCATGTCCACACAGAGTTGTGTATTTTTTCGGAGTTTTGATTTTCAAGTCGAAATTCAACACACAACTGACTTGGTTTAAATAATTTCCATCCTGACATTATTCCCTCTCTCGTTTAAACATAATTGCACCATCATGAATCACTTATACCTACAAAGAGCGATCAAAATATAACTAATAATAAAACTGAAGTAGCTGGGAAATGTACACCTACATCTCAATCAAGGCAATAAAATTTAATAAGCCTTTGAAACTGCAAACAGTGGTTGAATCCAAACATATTGTACAAACATGGCAAGAGATTTCGTTAATCAAAATCCCCTGATGTCAAAAGGAAGAGGGGGTGAAGAAAAAAAAATAAAAAGACAAAGACTGAAAATTTTCCTCTGGCTCAGATTAGCACACACAGCACGTAGGCCTACAGAGATACCAACACTGAGTTTTCTCACAACTGAATACTGACAGGAAATGTTAACTCAAACCTGTTTGCCCCAGGAAACATCTCAAGGTTAAGAGAAGCCATGCATGAGGTCTGTATTCTCTGAAAGAAGACCTGCGCCCTTAGACCACCTGAGCCATTTCTTTTTCTCTCCGAGGTACCAAAATGCATCTCCATCCAGCTTTCCAATGTAACCAGTAGCCTCAATTTGTCTGCTTGGACCTCTGTTTTGCCTAAAGGCACTGAAGTTGATTAAAGAGACGTGTCAGATATGAAGCACCTCTCGCAGACCGTTACCAGTTGGGGGCCAGAGTGCTCACGCGGGTGTTTTTTCACATGGAATCACCTTGACACAGCACCTCTGATATCACTGGGCCTTAACTCAATCTCACCATAGTATGGTGTTAGATGAAGCAGGCAATAAGCTGTGAGGATGAACGGACAAAAAGCAATACGCCCAAGCTCTATTACTGTTAATTGAACTGGAAAGGAAGAGGGATATGTTAGAAAGACAGGCAACAGGGAGAGAAAGAGATAGTACATGGGGGTAATATACAGAGAGAACCTCCAGTAATAGCAATCTTATCTCTAGGTGAACTTAAGGTATGCAAGAGGTTAATTCAGTGTCGCATCGGAGAGACGGGTCCATTACACCGTCTCATCTGAGATATAGAGGCATGATGGTATCGCTACCTATCTGGGAATAAAAGCCAATTTGTGTAGGGATTTAGAGCTAATTGTAGATGCATGAAATCCAAAATGACTTCTCGTGTGTTACCAGCTGAAAACAAATGTGCTTCAGAAGTTTCGGACTTACAAGCTGATGAAAATTAATCACTTTTTTCTCTTTGCTGTTTTATTAGCAAAGATTTATTAGCAGAGATTGTCATGCTTGCTGTCTATAGATTATGCATTAATCCAAATCCCATTTACAGTACAGGCATTAATTTCCCAAAGGTGTCAGACACAAGTAACATTTTGCTCAGCAGCTCTGAAAGAGGAAGAGGAGACGGGACCGTCATTTGCTCTTCTCTGTTCCTGTGAGTGCAGACGTCTGATGGGTCAGGAATTCTGCAACAGCTGGGGCCACAAACACACAGGATATATTCTGCTCAGTCAAAGCTACCTGCGGCATGCGAGACTAAAGGACATCTACAGGTTCTGTATTTGCGTTATCTCAGAGCTCGTATTGCCTTCGTTGGTATTTTGAGCGACATTTCCTTGAGGTCATTCATTCCACTCAACATCTGATGTGTTTAGAGCTGCTCAAGGCTGAGCGAAGAAACAAATAATTTCACATTCAAGTGGCATGTTCTGATAAGCACCTGACAGAATTTCAAAAAACCCCAAACTAAACTGTCCACCATGATTGTTTTGCTGTTTTGTGATTTACAAATCACATTGCATTATTCCTAAGCTGCGGGCTTCTTCTGGACTCCGCTATCCAACAACTGGAGACTGTCTCACTACGATGTCCAAGAGATGAGTCATCAGTGACATCAGCAAATGTATTACATTTAGGAATGAAAACGGGGTACTGTGTATGAAAATTGCTACAACTGCTGTAAACAGTACTTCTGTTACATCCTGTGAATTAAAGCTAACAGTGTGCACTTCAGCCACATCCTGATTGTTTGACAAAAATCCACTGTGGTTGGGTGGAGAGGCAAAAATTACAAAATGCATTGTAGCACTGCACAGTCTGATCAGACTGGGAGTCAAATCCTTTGCTACATGAGTCTTCCAGACAAAAGTTGTCTGTCTTTAATGTTCCGCATCCAAAGAAGCTGGTGAATAGCAGCTTAAGGACAAATGCCCTCGCTCATTCATCAAAACCAGACAACCACTTCGTGCCCGGTGGCCCCAGTGACAGATGAAGACCAAAACATCTTCTGGGGGGCAAGAGCTTTGGCTATTTTTTATATTTTTTTTAAATCCATATGTGCTTCCCCTGGCTGCTCCCTACGCTACGGGATTATAGAAAGCCTCTCTACATTTTGTCTTGAGCAATGAACTGCATGACAAATTGCTCTTTGCACTTTAAGCCGAGTTCAGTAGGGTCCCAAATTGGCATTTAAAAGTGTGCAGCGAGAATGAGACAGATGTGGCTGAAGCGGGCTGTGAAGACGCGTGGAGACGTAAATCACATTTTGTATTTGGAGGCGCGGGGAGGCAGCCATCAGGGAGAAGTGATTATATTTGAAGGCCGGTATCAACTGGAGTCTTCGCTGCATATTGTTAGAAGTCGGCTGAAATGGGAGGAGAGTGCGCTGGTCGGAAAGGAGAAAAGAAATTAACTCACATAGAAATATGGGATTCCACGTTTCTTTCAAAGCTCTGAAAAAGCCTTTGAAGAATGACTGCCTTTCTAAACAACCTAATTCACCTAGGCGCAGATAGATCTGAATTTTTACACTATCACTCAAAAGCATATATATTTATGCCCACAGAAAACAGCAAACTATATTGATTTGAGAGCTGAACCTAAAACGGTCTATTCTTACAGCTTCACAGAGCACATAAAGACACTCTGGCAAAAAGGAGAGTTTACAGCTTTCTTTAATGCTGCATAAATGTGGGACTGTCCAGAAATTAGATAGCAGCAGCAGTCGAGGTGATACACTCTTTGTAACAACAGCACTCCCTAAGTGCTCCACTCTGCAGAGGGCTGTCTAGCACATCGACATGGGTGGTGAGACCATAAAGACTGACTTCTATAATGTAAAGTTTAGACAGCTGCTGTCATTATTCGGTGTGACTAACCAGTCTTTGCACAACAAACACAACAATAACAAGTTTGCAAATAGCAAAAATCTCCAACATGGTTAGCTTTAAATTAACATTAGCATCAGTAATTAGCTTTACATTTTAAATATCAATACAACTTGTATTGATGTTGGGGAAAAACCTTAAACATAATTCTACCTGAAGTTCAGAAGACGGTAATAGGCGGAGCTAAAAAAACAAAACAAAAAAAAAGACTTCAGATCTTATAGAAGTCTATAAAAAATGTATTTCTGCCCTGACCCTTTTTTAAACAAGACCAATGGATGATGTCACAGTAGGTATGTCCATCATCTGTCTACACTGTCTTACCAAGCACATTTATAAATAAAGTAGCTTGATTACCTGAGCCTATGAAGACATAGAATCAAGAGCTGACAGAGTTGAAATAGTAAAACCTAATAACAGGTCAATTTAAATTTTACATAATTTATCAACACTGTTAGTTAGCTAATTAGCTAACCAACCTGCACTTATGATACCCATTTGTAGGGAGACTTTGTCACTTGTTAGTCTGTTCTATAGGATCATGTTGCAGCCATGCAGTAGCATAGCTACACAAGCCAGGCTTGTGAAACAGTTACTTTAATACTAGTATTTTGCAGTTCTTTTCCCAGTTACCTGAAGGCTTACAGCGGGTGAATTGCTGAGACTCAGTCACACAATGAGTTAAGAGTCAAAAAAAAGAGAGGCTAAAACGCTTCAGAGCGGCTGGCTTATAGTCTAATTCCCAGTTACTCTGGCACTATGGGTGACCCATTCACATTACTTGGTCATTTTATTCAGTGTCAGTATTAAAGCTTCTGATTGATGCGGGTTTAAATTCAAATATGAGGGCTAAAACTGGCTACTTTCTCTGGTTTCTCAAAGCCTGTGCTGATCAGCGTCCATTTAAATGTCAAGACAGCGGAGATGTGCATGAGCTATCTCTCCCGCTCACTCCTTCACACACACAAGGACCAAGGCAATCATGGGCTTACACACACATGCACACACTTTGTATTAGCTTAATTATGAACTGACTTTGACTCTGACTTTCATTTTGCAGCTTAAACCGCCCATGCCCCCAAATGCAAAGGAATCCATAAAACCCTTAAACTTCCCCGGATAATTCTTATCATCAGTGGCTCTGTGAAGTGTCTCGGTGTACTTTAGAGGATTTTTTTTCGGCCTCTGCATTTGTTTTATGAAGGCTGAGTTGCAAACTGTGTTTGGTTTGATGTTTGCATATGTTATTGATTTTTTTTCTGAGTGCTCAGGGTGGTAAATAATCACAGTGGATATATTGCTGCGCATGCAAGTTTAGCTTTGTTTACAGAGACAGAGCTGTTTAATTGCACTTTGTGCTTAGTGCTCAAAGCAGCTTGATATGGAAATTTATTGGATTTTCGAAATTTGTTCAGTATAATTGAATTTATTGCTTGGCTGTCTCTTGTTTAAAAGAGATTCTCAAGAAACTGCATTGCACTATGCAACGTATATATCTGCCTATTAGGTAAAACTTCTTAACTTTTAACTGATGTTAAAGCAGCAGTGATTATGACTCAGCCTGGAATCAGCCTAACGCTTTATAACATACAGCATTCATATTTTAAAGGGCTGTTTTGGAAACAAAACTATTCTACGACCACTTTTCACTTTGATTGAACTTAACTGAAAAATATAGCTAAAGAAATCTTTCTGATCCCACTGTTTCCTTTCTCTCAAAGAAAATTGTCATCTTGGTTTATTCGCCTTAACTTCCTGCAGACCTTCTCATTTTGACTGCTGTCGTCTTTGCAGTACCTCCTCGATGCTTTTGTTTTGTCTCTACATTTCACTCGCACTCGGTCTGAAGACATTTTACAGACACGGGTTTAAAAATCAAAACTAACAATGTCTCCCTTACGGCTGCAGCAAGCAAATTGTGAAGCAGAAGGATGCTTCGGAAAAACAAATACATCGTATTAGGAGATGGGCTTTCCTTACCTGCTCATATGGGTTTCTATTATGTGGAGCAGGCACAAAATTGTCAAAAAAAATACACCAGTTTTCCCCTCTGAGGTCAGATAATAGATTAAGCTTGAGACCTCCACGCCCCCAACTTCAATGTCAGTCACTCCCACTGAGCCCAGCTTTTCGGTAGTAAGGAATTCTAAGTCTCTTACACACATTGCTGCAGTTCATCCTACCAATCATTTCATGAAGCCACTTTTTTTTCTTCCTCTTCTTCTTTTTTGCCTTAAGCAAGCGTTACACATGGTTGAGCATCTACAGGGAGCCGCGGTGAACCTGCCATCTCAGTATGACAGGTTGGTTTCCAAATAGAGATAATTCCCACAACCACTGAAGACATAACTGCATATATTTGCATGAATAAAGCAAACCTATAGATCTGTATGTACTATATGTGCACATATTGTGTGTAATATGCAGCAATCCTCTCACACACTGAAGGTAAGGCGCTTAGCAGAAAGGTAATTGGATTCTGTGAGATTATCAGAACGGGCATCTCTCCCACCATTAATCCGCACAGTGAAATATGCAGATGAGAGTTTTTTATCTTTGCTAACATCTACAGTTTGTAAACAGATTCTTTACCTCTGAATTACATCAAACAAGCTCTTAAGAAAAGTCAGTCAGCAATTACACCACAATTCCTCCAGTGTCTGCAGCGTGATCTGCCGTGTCAGCATATCCAACTCTTTGTTAGGACACTTGCAATTAGAAGAAGAACTTCTTAATGGTGAGAAATCCCATATTGCAAGCGAGATGGTCTCAGTGTCTTCGCGTCAACCAAGCTGACAGCGTGACAGCAATTAAGTGAAAAGAACAGAGAAACTAATACAGAGCCATTCTCCCATGTAGGGTCCTCAGGAACCTGGCAGAGGGAAGGTGTTTTCAGGACCAAATGATGGGCTGTTTGATAGGTTTGATCTGTCTGAGCTTGTCTCTAATAGCACACAGTCCAGCGCATGATGAGAGTGAATCAAATTAATTCACAGGAATCTGCAATTACAATAGGTTGTGGGTTTTTTTATTACTTGTTCAAAGATTATAGAGAGTTGGTTTGTTTTGAAATAACACAATGCGACTGACTGATGTTTGCCACAGATGTCTTTGAAAGACTTTCCATAAACAGAGCCTGAGGGGAGCATAAAATGTGCTGGACTCTGCATTTTAAAAAGTTTTGGGGGTGAAACAGGCACAGGAGCCTCTCGCAGTCCTGTCGAATCAGCTCTCGGATAAATGAACTACCGTGACTCCCAATCTATCACTATAGATTCAGCCACATCCTTTCTGCAGAGCATGATGTTTGCTCTGCTCCCCGGTCAATGGATTGAAAATGCATCCTTCGCCAAGTGGCCACATCGCCGTATCAAATCGAGATGAAATGTCACTGTAGCTCAGAGCAGTGTCAACTCACGACACCCTCTGCAGTCACCAGCGAAGTCTTCGCGTTGTTGTGACTGAACGGGAAGCATTGTGTTATAGGAATGCAGAGGTCAAAATTCCCTGATCAAATGTGAAGTGCTGCCTGAGAGAGAGGAGTGTAGCAGACAGCGCTCTGTCAGTCCTGCTGACGGCAGACGGGGTGGATGCCTCGTCATTCCTGTGTTCTGATCTGACCTGTCAGTAGAGATTCGTGCAGTGAAAATCTTCTCTAGCCAGAAGTGCCTCCTCCCCCTTCTGACTCAAAGCTTGACCCGAATTAATAAGATGGATGGTTATAAATTGTTCTAAAATGCTTGAACCTGCCCATTAATGAGTTTGTGATGCTGCTCAGCTCCCACTGTTTGTCAGATGATGCAGTGAAGGAACTTTTAACCACGTTTTTATTATGGGGGGCAGTCTCTCTGGTTAATATTATGTAGCAGTACCGATCCAGCCAGAGTGTTCGTGTTCTCCTTAATGCATGCCCTCTTACTTAAGCTTCCAGTTCAATGTGTACCGAAGCTCTTCAATTTCCCCAAGCCCTTGCAATTATGCAGACAAAAGAGTATGAGCCATGTGATTGTGTTCTACTGCAGAAGGTATATTACCTTTTTAAGGTGTCAACGAGAGTTCCTGAGGGAGAATATAATTGCAGCTTGGGCAGGATTCAATAGTTAGAGCATGTAAGAGGGATTTTCCTGGTGTTTGCCTGACTGCACCAGTGGCCACATTTGACTTCAGACTGTGAGTGCAGTTGTGGAGTGAAATATGTAGGTAACCTGATACATCATCAGAGGTCAGCGCTGCTGCAGAAGAATTCACAGGCCGAAGCAGAATCACTCTGCCCTGCCTTTTCATCTGGGACCATTATTGGGAAGAAATTTTGACATGCAAATTAAAATGTGAGTGTGCTTTTGTTACACTCTGATTCTGAAATCCAGCAACGATGGAAACAAACAAAACTGCATGAAGGCATTCAGTAGCATCTTCACTGTCATTCTCACCAGTTAGAATAACAGATGTCACCTCCAGCAGATTACGTCAGCTCTTGCTATTTTACCTCTACTGTGTGGTAAGCCAACAATTAAATGATGAAAACTCTTGTCTGAGGGAATAAGCACTTTTCTGAGCCAGTTTTTTCTGTAGCTCCTTCTCGTGTCAGGGAAAAACAGATTGCATTGTGTAATTTTATGATGATTCATTCTTTGGATCAAGTTGGTTAGCATGCAAATGTTTTCTCAAAAGTCAGATCACAGATATACAGATTAAAGCTGAACCAATCAGTCATTCATTTATGGGCTTCCATTTTCTACAGGGGATTTTGGCTTGTTTTTGTCATCTCTTATTTTTCTCGAGCCAAATAAAAGCGCTACAAGTCACCAACACCACATGCACAGGTGAGAAGTCCAGTTCAGTGGCTCATATTAGCTGAGGTTAAGCCTAGCAAACTGCTAGTAGCTACAGCTTCCTGTGCTGCCAGCCAGCTGTCCATGTTTTAGGCCCATTCCACCCGCCGTCATCGCCCTCGCAAATTGCGTTGAACACAGAAAGTGACGTCACATCCACCGCCGCAAGCCACGCGTTCACTATGCGGTTTCTGTCGTGCACCTCTCAATCAGTCAAGTGACACAGCTGAAAGCAACAGTGTATGAGCTTGCTGGGTTTCACTGCCATGATATTATATAGAGGGAGATGATGCAACAGTTTGAAAAGATGAAACTTTCTTGAAAAAACAACTGCAATTTCTTTACTTCCCATTTTGATTTCTTCTGCTTCTCTTATGGATGTTTTGCCTGAGTACTGACACCTGTTATTCAAGACAATACTGCAGTGAGTACTGGTATAAATGGTGGCAACATCACTGTTCAGCAAAATAATTGTCCCATAAGTGCACATGTCCATCATGTATAACTCTAAGCCCTGATTATTAAGCTAAAGATCATCCCTGTATATTTGTCATATAGTAAACCTGTTCATTTCTGCTCAACAGTCTAGCATATTAACATGTAACTTTATTGGAATTGACCCACTTTCAGAGCCAAACTAAAGCAGCTTTAAAATTGCAGGTTTATTTGCACTTTTTTAGCCCCCGCAAGTTGCTGCCCACATATTAACTCAACATAAAATATGTATGACATGTACATAACATACCTGTTATGTATCAAAAGATTTACTAAGGATATTTGGTTTCATTTTCAGTTTGTAAGATAAGTGTGCATAGGGTATTTGATTGGTTTTTATGACAAGCATCACTGTGATGCAACATCTTAACATTTGGCTCAAACCACTGAGATACCACCAAAGCTGTTAGCATGTTCCAGAGCTTTTGTGGATATGGGGCAAGTTATCTGAATATTAAATATACAAGCACAGTAACTTACTCTGAAGTGCGAGCATACATGCTACAATCAAGACTGTCTCCTTTTGCAGCGTATCATTAACTTAAAAACTGTAACAATGCTCTCTGAAGCGCTGAAGAGAGCAGAGGTGTTTTTTCCTTCACAGTAGTCACATGGAGTATGATACTGTGAAGGAACAAACTAAAGGAAAGAGAGTGATGAATATTTCAGACGTCAGGCTTTTTGGCTTTCTGAAGTGACTGCTACAGCTATGATAAGAGAGCTCATAAACATTCAGCACGGGAGAGTGACTAAACTTAAAGCCATGGAGCATGTCATCGCCTTCAAAGTTTTCCAATGACCATTTACAATCTCACCTTTTTGTCAGTGCAATGCACGCAAGCAAATGATAGGCAAGGCTGCGGGGACACGCAATACAGTTACACAAGAGGGAAACTGAATCACTCCTTGACTGTTTCTTGAACCCTCACAGAAGTTGGAAATGACCCAGAAGGTTGAGTGACAAATGTGCAGATGAAAGCCATCTAGAGAAAGATAGAGCCGGCTTCACTTTTGGGAGTGAATGTGCTATTTACTGTAACGATACTGCACATGTGAGCACATGGCATATAATTCCCTCCAAGGGTAAAAGTCTAAAGGGATGAAGTACACAGCAGATTTGAGACTGGGGTCAAACAAAACATATTTATTTATTTACTGTCACTGAAATAGCTCTCATCAGTATTTGAAACATTATATTAAGGTCAGTGCTGCTTTTGAACAGAGGCTTTTATCTATTTATACCACAGAGGCCAAGTGAGATTGTGGCTGTTACACCTGGCAGCACCTTAAGCCTGCTGGTTATTCCTGCACAGCTTCACGGCTCTGCCTCTGGCTGGACACTCTTCACAGGGATCAGTGTATTCCAGAAATGGTGTATGTGATAGTGTTGTGTGTGTTTGTGTGTGTGTGTGTGCGTGCGTGTGTGTGTGTGTGGCAGAGGGGAAGCAAGGTGTAATATTACCAGGGGATTGCCTATAAATCCTTAACCTTCTACTGCCCTCTGACTCTGAAGTCCTCTGTGGGTGGTGGTGGGTTTGGGGTCAGTGGGAACATAGTGTCAAGAGAACATTTAGGCAAGAAATTAAAAAAAAACTTTGGTGATTTTGTTTTCTTCCTGTTTAATAAATGTATGAGCTGATTCCAGAATATGAAGAGTCTGATTTAAGAAACGATTTTACATTTTCTAAAGGCAGGTTAAGTGTTTTGGGACCTCACTACCGAATTTATCTCATATCCTGGCAAAGGCCCTGACAAAGTTGTCATTGACTTCAGCACTGAAAGTTCAGTGTTGCCTGCTTTTGTTGCAGCCATATATCTGGGCAGATTTAACACCTCTGGCTCTAAGCCAGGAAATGGAGGAGTTATGAATGGATGCAGTTATAACACTAGTGGTCAGACGGCTGCAGTGAGGCCTGATACTTTCCAAGAAACAGCTGCTACAGGAATTATATGTCATTTCTTGGGTGTATACTTTATTACTATTTACAAAACTAGATAGACTGTATATAAAAGATGGACAAAAATTGATATGAAGCCTAAATGTCAGCAGTTTTCCCACCACAAACTGGCCAGATGTGGACAAAAGGACAGAGTTTTCACTAAAGTTGGAAAGCTTTGTTATACGGTACAGTTGCTCTATCTGTGTTCTGAGCTGACACTGGAACCTGATCCCTAGACATATAAAATACTTGAATTTTGAACATCAAAACCAGAGCACAGATGTCTTGGATGTGCCAGTGCAGTTAGCCAAACAGGAAGCAATGCTAATATGTCAGATAATTCATAAAAAAGGCTCAAACATGGCAAACATGATTGAGAGGTGCAAATCAGCTACTTGATTTAGCAAATACAAGTCACAGGAATTACCTGTGTCCGCACCAAGCTGCCAGTCTCAAAGCAGCCATAACAAGACCCTACATTTGAAGCCCCTGTTCACATATGGAGTGATCAGTTGCTTTCTTCACTCCTATTAATAGGCACTTAAAGTGCTCACCTTGAAGCTGAGAACACTTGTGGATTGAAATTCCATTGACAGCTCTGCTCGTCTCCTCATGTTTATGCTCTTCAAGCCTTAACAAAGACAAGCTATGAAAAAGAAACAAACAAAACAAAACAAAACAAAAACACCAGATATAGCAATTTTAATTGGGTAGAGACCAAAGCACCATCTGTAACGACCTCTAATCATGTTGTGGTTGTGAAATTAGCCTCAAGTGGTTAGTCAAGGAATTGCATGGCTGTGTTTCATTATACTCTGTATTTTTACTTTTTTAAAATACTTTTTATGTTTTAGCTGCGGAGCATCTGTTGCATAGTCTATTGGAATCAAGCCTTTCAAATGCATGTATTTTGAAGGATAAATTTGAATATAGTAATAATAATTTTGATAAAAGAGGAATATATTAAATAGTTTTTATAAAGGAGGAAGATTGAGAGAATTCCTTCTTGTGGATGTGCATATTAGCTTTTGAACAAGAGATTCCTTTAAAGCTCAGTCACTGTTCTTTTGGTGTTCCAGTAGGTGTACTGGCCAGCAGGTTCCACACAGAGTCACCAGTCTTCTCTTAACACAGCACGAAGCACAAAGTCTGACCGCGATAAGGGTAAGACAACAGCGCGAGGCAAATAAATAGTTCTTTTGATTTAACCTGTGCCAAGCTTTTCTAACGCGCCATCAGTCCCAGCTGCCTTGTGTTGCCATGGCAACTGATGGTCAGGCTGAGCTCAGCACAGTACAGTTTTGGTCTTGAGAAAACCATAAACAGGAGAACAAACAAAGACTGCTCTCCAAAGCTGTGATGAGAAGAAAAAATAAAAACACACACACACACAGGGTTATGTTGATACCAGCCTGTGTACTGTCACAAGCATGCAAATTATCTCACTTGAGTGAAGCCTCTGCTACATCCATCATTCACAACTCGTGCTATTTCATTGTGTCAGTGCACACAGCGTGCAATTAAACTGTATACCTCGCAGAATGCACGGAGGGTGTCGGGAGATTATTGCTGTAAAATCGGCAAATAAATCACCTCCAAGATAATTACATCACATCTTTGCTATTGGGCCTGTGGCATTTCCCTTTTCTTTTTTTCTTTAATGTGTGTATAATGAAAGGCTTACATTAAATTCAGCGTGCATCTACCCGGTTGATAATCGGCTAAATGGGTAATTATGATTTAACTGGATGATTGCGAGTTCTGAGGGCTCGGGGGCGACCTGCACACTTGACGATTGTTCTTGTAAAAGGACATCCTGTGCTCTGCGGCTCGGCCTTCATTGAGCTGTCAGGAGCTGTGGGGGACGCAGCTCTGTCAACATGCCTTCCCACCTCTGCCATCCATAGGATCGATCACGCCGCCGCCACCTCCTAGAGAAACCCAACCACCGCAGCTCCTCCAATTACTGCTGATGGGCCACATCTTTCTATCAGACTGGGTGTCAGAGCCATACGGCGCCTTTCAGAGACAGGGACAGAAAGAGGAGGGAAAGGATAGAATAGCGAGCTTGAAGTGGAAAGAAGAGGAAGGGAGAGGAAGAAGGGACGTGGTGACAGGCGTGCACAGCTGGTGAAACCGTCCATGTTAGACTTTGCCAAGACGGATGTTAAACTTAGACCCGCGTGTGCATTATTAATATTGACTACGTACACGAGAATAAAGAAGCATTTACTCACTAACTGACACGTCTGAATTAATCATAGAGGCACGATCAATTCTCTTTCATGATAAACCTGGCAGCTTCCTCTTAAATGACAGACGTCGTCAAGAATTTTTTTTTTAAGAGCCAACAGCTCAGTCATTATCTCAGGTATGACCTGACATGCCATCAAAAATTCATTAGAGGACCTAATGTTGTTTTTATTTAGCTTTTTTGTTTTTTCATCATTATTGATGTCTTTAGAATCCAGTATTTCTATCAAAAAATGTGTACTAGTGATGAACAAGGGTGATTGTTGGATTAGTTGGTAGAGTTTCTGCAGTGGAGTCCAGCAAAGGCCCCACCCTCTGTTGACGCAGAGATAGAAAACAGTTTCCATAGTGAATCTTGCTGAAAATAAGCATCCACTTCTGTTTTCCCATAGCGTACTGATTGCCTTTTTAGCCTTGGGCAAGTAAATCTATGTGGATACAATATATTGTTGGGGGTCTATATACTTTAAGTGTGCATGTATGTGTGTGTGCTACATGATATGGTACTCACATGGCTCCCGGTGGGTCTTTCAGGTTTAGACTGAACTGGGAAGAATAGAACCTGCAGGGCTGTTAAAGCTTCTCTTTCGGACTCCGGGCTTAGAAAATGGTGCAGCAGTGAGTGTACATACAGAAACACGAATCTCAAACACAATCAAGGGAGGAATATCTGCAGGTGCACTTTTGTTTTTACGTTAATTGCTTCTTTGTCTGCAAGTCAGGCTTTGTTCGTGTAAGACAACTTCTGGGTTATGAATTATCGCTCCTTAATGATCGTGCGTGCAAAAAATAGCATGTGTGAAAGCAAGTGCACCCCCACCTGTGTTCTGATGGGCTACATTAGTATGTTTGAAGTCAATCAATACCAACGCTAGCCTGTCTCTGATTCCTCTCCTTGCTCCCAGAATCCAATCTTACATTTTCAGGTTTTTGGCTCTTCATCCGTCACTGTCAGATGCACAGATTGACGTGGTCACAGTGGTCATTTCGTATTAGAGCCACCGCGGCCCTCTGCGCAGTGGTGAGATTGTCTGAAAAGTGTGTCTCCCTCAATGTGTGTGTGTGTGTGTGAGACGGAGAGAGAGGGTGTGTTTTTAAGTGTTTGCTGTCTGGTCATGGAGCAGAACATGATAGAACAGTGGTTGAATGGTGTTAGAGCCAGCTGCTGGAGTATGGAGTTGGTGCTTGAATGAGTTTTCAAGTACTTTGGACATTTTAATACCACATCAAATGCATCACTCTGTTGTTTTAAGACTTAGTTGTAGTTAGATGCTTTACTTAAGAATGGCAGTAGCCCTTTATCACTGTTTCCCTTTTTATTTTTTAACTGTTCGAAGAGTCGATGCAGGACTGCTTCTAGCTGTGATGAGCACAAAGACATTATGCTGCCAATGCCAGCCAATCACAGATGTAGCTCAACAATTCCGCATGTGGAAATGTAGAGATGTTGGTGGGTAAATAATAAAATGCAACAATCTCCGGCAAACATCTAAAGCACTCTAACGTCAGCATCAATGCCATTATTTGTGATGTACCACAGCTCCTATCAGCGGTGTACTGTTGTAACCATAGCTACCTATTTTGGTTTAGTGCTGGGTTTTATCTTGAACCCCTGATGACCTACAGCACAGCTTGAGATTCTTCCTTTGGTCACCCAACTGCATAACCTGAACATTATTGCTGTTTGTGCCTACTGGGTAACAAGGTCCCTTTGAATACTTAAAAATATTTTTCCTTTAGTTTTCCAGTTTCACTGGCCCTGACAGCTGTCTGTTCACATCACATTATTATTTTTTTGGTGTGTGTGTTTTTTAATTTCCCATGCTATTTTAATCATATATCTCTAAAACATTTTTTTAGAAGTCCGATATTGCTGTGGCTCTGGGAATAACCGTGACACTTCACAACCAACTCAATGAAAATAAAGTAGCATTGGTAGCACAATAATATATTGTTCCCTGTTGTGCAAGAGGTGCAGGTTTGCAGTCTTTCATCTCTGTCATGTCAAAGCACAATACAACATTGTGTGATGGAGACAGAGGGCGCGTGTTTGTGAGTGATGTTGTAGGTACCAGGAGAATACATATGAATTTACCATAGGGTTCTTTTTGCTTTGCCGATAGATGGATAGTTAGAATGTGGAAAAAATAAAAATAGTATATTCTACAATAAATAAACAACAAAGTCAGAGTAAAAGGTCCTCATACTGTGAGATAAAAAAATATACACGTACAACAGTGATATAAAAAAAACAGAATGAATTTGCATTAATAAATAATATAAACACTATAAATCTAAGAAAACGTGACAAGGAGGTATTATACAGAAATACTGAAGTAGTGTAATGTGCAGGTCGTCCTCAATGTGGGGGATATTCATCTCTGACGTCTTTCAGCCTGTCTTTGTACTAGCTGATTCTTCCACCTCAATTACAGTAGCTTCATATTCATTTCCAATGGCTTCATTTTTAGTTGTTCCCATTTTATGCTGCCGAGCGTGCTTCACATTCTTGTGCTCGGGATGAGTCCAACAGAAGGGGCATTTCCCGTGTTTTTGAGATAATTGCTTGCTCCCCTTATAAACAGCCCCTGTTGAATTTAAATTAAGCCAGTAACAAGCCTGCAGCATAGCATGCCCTCTGGATTGCACCCTGTCAACAGGCTGTTAACGTGTCCGACCCTTGTCTTATTTTGCCTCGTGTGGCATCAGCTGTTCCCCTTGTACATCCGCAGCGGCTGCCCACAGGCGAGTACAACCAACACAGTGGCAGATGAGGACGCCAGAGGAAGTCTCATCAATAATGGAGAGCGGTAGAGGAGGAGGAGGGGAGGAGGCATGTAGAGGAATTGTGGTAGAGTGAGTGAGAAGTGCAGCTGGTGTGTTTCTTTCATTTCTTCCAAATGGACATTTTGAAATGATGCTCCCCAGAGGCCACGCATAAGAGGAAGGCAGCTATTAATAGCTGATGGGTTGAACAAGTTGTTAAAGTGCTTTTTTGTGATTCATTTTTTTCCCCAGGGAGCAAAACAAATAAAATAATAATTTTTCTTGGAGGCCATGCAGGTGCCTGACTTACAGCTTGACCAAAACACAGACTAGCAGATTGCACTCCATGAGACACACCCCATGAGTCAAAAAACTATTTCTTGTCTGTCAAGCAGCATGCAGCTTAAGCTGGGAACAGACACACACACACAATGATTATCTTTCCTGACAGCTGTCCAGATGCAAACAGAAAATCTGTCACACGGCCACCGAGAATGACCGCGTGGCTCTCGTAGTGTGGCAGCTCCTCCGCCCAGCAACCATCCTGCTCGTTCCTTCCCTCAATGCCCCTCATTGTATTAGCAAGAGGAGGACCATTCTTACTCACATCTCTCGTGCTCTTGTTTCCCCAGGGGCCAGCCCAGAGGAAGTGAAACTGTTGCAGGAGTTCGGATGTCACCCCCGTGTCACGGCTTCCACTCAGCTTGACCAGCTACACCCACACACAAACATATCTCTGCTCCCCGAAGGACGCCAATTAACGGCAGGCCTGAGACAAAGAGCAAGGAAGAAGGGAATACGCTCTAGGAGGCGCCTGTACCTGCAGTGGAAGGGGACAGCACTGCTTGTGAGTATCGCATTGTTCTCGTGGTGCTCGGGTGAACACATTTTCGCACAACTGATCATGTGATGCTACCTATTTCATATCTTTTTCATAGCAAAACAAAAAGAAATTGAGTTCATAAACATAATGAACAATATGAGATATGTAAGATATTGACTTTCTTGTTAGGTGCAATGCAAATGTAGCTAGAAGTGTTTTTCCAATATCACAATAGATTTTATCTGTGTGTATCTCTTAGAAACAGCTGGGCTGAACCTGGCAATCTTGCTTTGTTCTCTTTTTTCCTGTTACTTACACAGCAGCTTTATTTATCTATTTTTCTACAGGAGAGCTAAATTTAACACTCAAAGGATGTGGTTAAATCTTTCTTACTCTCAGCCTCACTCTATCACGGCTGTCTTTCTTCTTTATGTCTTGTTTCCTGTCCAATAGAAGTTACATTTCCCAGAAAATCCAGCAGAGGAATTAGGTAGACGACAGGGGCAAAATGATCTGGCAGATCCACTTACCTCCTCTGTCTATGATCCCCCTGGCCTCTGATATTATTAGAGGTTGATATATATGTAGAGAACAGCAGCGGGAGAAGGCTGGGTAGGGGAGTAAGATGGGGAAGGCAAGGTGCAAGAGCTCAAAGACCCAGGGCTGCTGATGACAAAGCCGAGGCAATAATCTGAAGGTGTAAAAGCTGGAAATGATTAGACAGTGAGGGGAGAACAACAACTGGAAAAGATTTCAATGTTAAATCACTCGCAGACTCAGATTTCTCCTCCTTACAGCTCTCAAAGAAAATATAGATATAAATATAGATATGATGGCTCTAAGCTTTTTACTGTTATAAAACATGAGCAAAATAAAACATGTTAGCACTAGGATATCACGGATGTGCATGTAATGCAAACGCAGGTCAACCAAGTCCATTTCACACGTTGCCTCTCTAAAGCGTGAAATGGACACAAAGTTGTAGTACCAGCAGGGGGAGACAATATGTTTGAAGCCAAGAAGTCGGTAGTGAACAAGGAAGGCATGAAGTACATTCCAGTCCCTCTATGGCACAGGTGTCGAACTCCAGGCCTCGAGGGCCGGTGTCCTGCAGGTTTTAGATGTGTCCTTGATCCAACCAGCTGATTTAAATGGCTAAATGACCTCCTCAACATGTCTTGAAGTTCTCCAGAGGCCTGCTAATGAACTAATCATTTGATTCAGGTGTGTTGGCCCAGGGTGAGATCTAAAACCTGCAGGACACCGGGCCTTGAGGCCTGGAGTTCAACACCCCTGCTCTATGGCTATGGCTAGGTGGCTAATATTTACATGTAAATGTGTTCAAAATGTCTCTTTAAACACTTTTTGTGATTATTTTCATGTTAGCTTGAAATAAAATATCGCAAGTTACTACATCGCCGTACTACTGCATATATGCAACCCACTGCTACCGCTTTGCAGTATACAGTATAGGTCTTAGATAACTTATGGACCATTAACTAAGATCAAAACACCAACTAATTAAACTTGCCTGATATTTAGATAAAGGGTTTAATTTATAAAGAGAAATCCAGTAGAAACAAAAATTCGTTGAAAAAAGTGGTTTAATAGAAATTCATGCTTTTGTGAAAAGGTAGACTATAAATACAGCTCTTAGATGTCCTTTTACTACAAGCAGCTATTTTCTTAGTGTGCTACTAGGTTTTTGTTTGGACAGTCAAGGTTAACAGGCCTACCATTACTTTTGATTTGGCAAAGACACAAGTTTGACATATGTTTTGTTAATTTTTTGCAAGAAGCACATCGAGAGCACAAACCATCAAGGCTGTTCACGCTCTAGGTGTTATTTACTTTCACTGATGTACTGTAGTATTTGTTTTTTCTGTACGGTCATTTGGCTTCCTTTATCCTTTTTTTAATGTACTTTAAGGTGTACCTTGGATGATGTAAGCCAAATTTTAATGGATTGCTAACATGACCCTACTCTACACCCCTACAAAGTTTTATCAGTATTCATTCAAAGCTATGGTGATTACAGTCACACAAAACATAACCTCCTTCGGGAAGGTGACAACAACAGATTAGTGCTGGATGGTCTGCCACAAACTTCTGCAAAGACATTCTTAGTTTAGATCACTGCTGACTTTTGTGAACTCTTCACTTTTCATAATCGGAAATTCCTCAACAATTATTGACTGGATTCTCATGACGTTCCCCTCAGAAACCTTTATAAATAAATTTGTGAAACTTATTTGAGTCATAAGCTGCACGATACCTTGACTTGACCCTGCAGCTCACCATGATTAGGCATCTCCTGTTTGCATTTGTGGATGCTCCAAGGCCTGTCTGGGAACTTTTTTCTGAATTAGAAAGAGAGGACAAGATCTTGCTGCTCCTTTTTTGTGACTAAAGGGGAAAAAGTTGTGCTCACCTTATCTGGAAGAGATTAGGCTAGTGAAAAAAATCATAAACGTGGCCTAATACGCTCCGTAAATGTGTGTAGTCCCCTCTGTTTTCATCTGCACCAATTTGCAGTGAATCGCCCTGCATATCACAACTGGGTCTACTAAGTGGTAATACCACATGAGTGAAAACCTCTCAGGATTTCTCCAACACGATTTAACACATAAAAAGACTGCATTATATTATAAAATCATTGCATTTATTCAGCAACAGGGTTGTGTAACCACACTGATTTCAGCATTTAGCCACAGAATCCACACAGGATCTCCTCTGCACACTGTCCACAACCATTAATTAGCGGATATCTGTGCGAGTACATGGAGATCATGGATGCAGATAAATGCCAAATGTGCCTGCTCTTGAGTATAAAGCCAAATGATATTCTTCTGTCTTAAATGTAAATGTTTTGGCTGAAAAGAAAATGACTGACTTCAGGGTAACAGACCAAAAAGCCAAACAACAAACAAGGAGCTGTGTCAAATGCACATACAGGTCCATGCATCAGCTGTAATGATGTAACTGCAGAGGTCTGTAAGTGCACTTACATATCCGCACGGTCTGTGCCGAGACTGACCATCAAAAAGCATTTAACAGACTCTAAGAGCAAGGCCTTACAATATTCAACACAACAACCTTGCACTATGCACTACATGTTTAAACGACAGGAGTTAACTTTTTTGGACTTTTTAAAGAATATTGCCACTGTCGGTGTCCTTAAAGGCAAACTGCCTCCTCTAACATGTAAAAAAAAAAGTGGCACAACACTATAACACTTCATGATCATAGCTTTATTTACAGTCTCTCCACCAAGCTTAGAGCAAATAGCTTATGTTGGGTAATAATTTAGATAGCACTCCAAACCCCTTTAATTAGCGCCGACTAATCAACATAGCAGCTTCTCATCATAGATTTATGGACAGCCATGATTGCTGCCAGGGTGAAATTAACTCTTTCCATCTGCAGGGAACTGCTGAAAGATGCTTGGCTCAAACACACTCCTCCTTCTCACACACTGACATGAGCTTAAGCAGGCAAACACACACACATAAACACACACATGCATATATGCAGATGAGACTTGTCTCTTCCTTCTGGCTGTCTCTGTAGAGCTGCCACACATGCTGCGTTGCGTCTCGGAGCACCAGGAGGCCGGGGTTGACTTGAATTAAACTGAGAGGATGTCCTTTCCAGATCTGCAGACGGCCACACAGAAACACCCCAGTGCAACCCCCCACCCCCAGCTCCTCATCCACCCACAAGAAAAAGACAGTCAGAAAAAGACAGAAGAAGAAAGAGCATAAGGGAGATAAATGAAAGAAAGGAGGGGAAAGAAGTGAGGCTAGAGACGGGGTGGAGAAGAGGAGAGAGTTAATAAATAAGAGGCAGGGAGAAATTGCCTGTGAGAGATAGGGTTGGGAGATGAGGTGGAGTTGGAGGAGGACAGGAGAGTAAGAAGAAGGGAAGGAAGATGAAATTATGTGCATGTGTGTGTTCATGATAGAGTTTGGCAGAGAAAGAAGAGAGTTGAGACAGTAAGCCTGGAGAAGCTCATGCCACCGGGGACATATTGAATATACAGAAGATCCTTCTCCTTTGCCTGGTTAGTAATAAAAAAAATACACACACCAGTGGTTTATAACAATAGCTACAACATAAAGCACGCTTTTCAGGCAATATGTCATCAAAGCAACAGCCAATCATTATATTTTCAGACATGGCAGTCTACTAGTATTTAAAGAAAGAAACATTACTCAGGCAACTAAGAAGTTCCCATCTTTTTTCAAACGTGGGATTTTGATACTGTCCCTGTCACAACACTGCTGTGGTTTTCAGCTCAAGACAAGACATTTTATGACCGCACCATTAACTATTGTAACAGATTCACTGGGCAGATGATCCGAATGCTGGACATGGGCGGCAGAGATAAAATCCAAAATCGAAATCTGTAATCGACTATCTTGAGGTCACACAGGCACTCAGGCAGAGTCTGACTCTGAACAATGATCCATAAACAAATGCAAATCAGAAACAAAAGAAAACATGGAAAATATAGCTCTGAAAGCGACAGGAAAGCTTGGCTGTGAAGAATGACAAGACAATCTGGAGAGAGTGATTCATAACTACTGGCAGGTGGTGTTTAAAAAAAGCAGGGAAAAAAACCAAGATTAGAAGTAAAACTACTGAAACTCAAGTGAGTGATTTCAAATTAAATCAGGAAGTAACTAAACAGAAACCCCAAATAATGACAACAGTAAATAACTGCGATGCACATTTTGCTTTTATACGATGAATAAATGACTCAATCAGCGACTCAGTCAACTCTGAAAGTAAACATTAATTCATAAAGATGAACTCCAATAGTCTGTGAAACACAAGCAGGGGTGAAATAGCATTACACAAAACTGAATTAAGTCTGTAAAAAGATTATTTGACATTTTTCTTTTTTGTCTGTGTTTCATTTCTAATCAAGGTCGATGTTAGAAGCAGGGAAAATGGGCAAGCGTAAGGATTTGAGTGAGTTTGATGACAAGAGCCAAGTCGTGGTGGCTGGGTCAGATCATTAGGATGCACTGTGGGAAGAAGGCAAGCCGATAGAGGCAGTGTGATGCTTTGGACAACGTTCTGTTGGGAAAGCTTGGGTCCTGCCATCCAGTATTCTGTGATGCCTGAGGCCTCTTTCAGCAGGATAATGCACTCTGCCATAAAGCAAAAATTATTCAGGAATGGTTTGACAAACACAACAATGAGTTTGAGGTGTTGATTTGGCCCCCAAATAACCCCAGATCTCAATCCAATCGAGCATTTCTGAGATGTGGTGGACAAACAATTCCAATCCATTGAGGCCCGACATCGAAACTTGCTAACATCTTGGTGCCAGATACCACAGCACACCTTCAGAAGTCTAGTGGAGTCTAAGTCTCTATGGGTCAGGGCTGTTCTTGCAGCAAAAGGCGGAGCAACACAATGTTAGGCAGGTGGTCATAATGTTGTGCCTGATTGGTGTATGATGTAAGGCTGATGATGCTTTATGTTGCTGCTCCACTGGACTCCTGTGCTATACAATTACAGCTTAAGCACATAGCTGTTCATGTGTTTATGGAGCCTGTCAGACAGTGTAATAGTGGAGTATAGGGACTCGGGTAATGAACACTTCAGTCATCAATCACAGGTAACACCATGCGCAAAACACGTGCCTTAATGTGCCTCGGTCTTTAGTCTGAATGCTGAAGCTGTGATAATCTCCTGCATTGAGGTAGATTACAGCAGTGTCTGTGTATCCTGGCCACAAGCTGCACAACATATTTACAATAGGCAATCTTTTTGTGCATCCCACCTCCAAACATTGTTATTAACAGTAAGTGCTTTTGCTATTCTGTTCTAGCATACTGCGTCTCTCCTGTGCCCTGGATGATAAACACGTTAGAGACCGAATTTGTGTGTGTGTGTGTGTGTGTGTGTGTGTGTGTGTGTGTGTGTGTGTGTGTGTGTGTGTGTGTGTGTGTGTGTGTGTGTGTGTTGAGCAAGAAATTGGAACATAAATTATTAAGTGAGAATGCACCTTTAAAATATAGAAAAGAAAAAAAAGCACCCACTGTATTTTCTACTTATGCCTGCAAAGTAGGCGATCCTTGAATTTCCTGCCTAAGATGATGCAGGATGAGCTTGTTACCCTTAATACAGCAAAGGCTTTGCTCATCATTGTTGCTCTAAATCTAATGTAAGCCTTTCGCAGCATTTCTTCTGCCCTTTGTGGCACAAGCTTTGTTCTGTAATGACACTAAGCAGAAATTCGGCGGTCTGCGTTTTCTCTCATTTCAATTTAGGGCATTAGCTGCTGAATCATTCTCAGATTGATGATGCAGTTCCAGCCATGACACACTATCAAGGGAAATGGCACTTCAAAGATAATAACACATATTTGGTGGTTTTCGGAAGCCCTTAAATGCATCAATATTGACTTGGATTCCCCACCCTGTTCTGCAATTACATTTGTGCCCCTGGCATTTTTTTGTAGAGCTAATTCTTACAAACCAAGCAAGCATACAAATGACTGACCTAAAAAAATGTGCTGAAAAAGCATCTCCTATGAAAATGCTTTGTGAATGAGTTATTGTTTAGTCATTTCTACATGGTTTTCAGACTAAGAGAGACCTTCTGCACCACCTACTAACTGCTGGCTTCAGGAGTAATGAATGCCTTGTTTTACGACACGCAAGCATAAAATATGCGCAAAAATATTCAAATGTGATCTTTTCCGAAATGCTAAAAGGCCTGTGTGCAACAGTAGCTTGCAGCAGTTCTTAATGGGGATGCAAAATGTAACGCACATGTATACAGAGCAGATTCTTCAGACGTGTATGATATCGTGTTGTAAGGTTAAAAGGAGTGAAGTGTTGTGCTATGACGCAACCGCTTGCAATTTCATTGTTGTGATGAGAAATGTCTCCTATTGTTACCCTCTTAAACACTGAATTATTCAGTGCACACCAACCTAGTTTTCCGCGTAAACCAGTCGAATAAGAGATAAGATAGCATTATTGTAACAAATACACAACTCGTGCTGACAGGATGCCAAATCGTGATTAAAAACACATGTTTTCTGCCCAGAAAAACAGGTCTAAATGGGTGCAGCAGATCAATGAAAATAGCATTTGGATAACTCCATTCCACCTCGATCAACATGACCCAAATAACAGCAGTCTCCTCGGCATGTTGGGATATATCCAGAAAGCCAGCTGAATGTAGCGCTGTATGGTACCTGCACACAGCGAGCTCCTGCAAGATTAGATAACTAGAACTGCTTCAAGACTCAGCGAGGTCTTGGGGAATTGTGAAAGTTGGTATTGAGCTGTGTGATGAAACCCACACACGTATAGACAACATGAGGCCATCTGCGGCAGGCACAATTACAAATGTATCGACTTGTGCACTTGGACAAACCTGGAGATCATGAAGGCTTTTAAAGAACTTAAATCACCCCCAAAGCCCATCAGACCACATCAGTGTGTGGTCTGTTATTAGGCAGTCAGTGGCCAGCCCAGCTACCGCAACTTAATAGAGCAACAGCCTCAGGTGGGAGGCAAAAAAGGAATACAGCAACATCGTCTCGCTCTGCAGCTTTACAGCCCAAAACAACCCTTCCAAAAGAGCCTTTTTGTTCAGTTTTCAAGCTTAACATATGGACACTGTGTGTGTTATTTTCAAATGGGCAGCCAAAAGTTAAAGTAAAACAGGGGAAATCTGCAGAATAAACGACATTATTATTAGTTGTCTTGCCTTAACTGTCGCAGTCCTGACGGTTGAGTTAGCCAAGAGTACTGAACACTGCCATATTACAGTTTTTCTCAAATGCTAAAACACATTTCACAAACGTTACCACCAGGTCCCCCAATGTCCAAACACAACACCCTTCTCTAAAGCTACATAAACACAACCACACCTTCCCACTGCAAAACTCAAACTCCCACACCAAGAGAGCAGCTCGAAGCTGTCAAAACTGTAAACACTATACACAGCATTACACACTACAGCAAAACAATTGAAAACACAATGCTCAATTTGTGAGAAGGTTCTTTGTTTCATAACTGCCAATGCATATTTTAGAAGCTATACAGTAACGGATCGTCGTAGATCTCTGCAGAGGATTAGGCATTTAGATTTGTGAGTTTCATATGAGTAGTATAAATCTATAGAAAATCCTGCATGTACGTACACTACTGTAACACAACTCAATGCAAAAACAGAATCTATTGCACACAACAGTAATCTTGAAAACATGAACAGGGTGTGAAGTTTTTTTATTTACGTTATTCACACCACACACACACCACAATCACTGTGCGGCATCATGTCGCTGAGCTGTTGCTCGCATCTCGTCCGTAATGATGGTGCGAGGTTGTCTTGCTCTCCCTCCTGGACCTTCTCCTCTCCCATGTTGGCCTTCTCCTCTTCCTCGTTGGTCGCTCCTCTTCCTCCTCTCATTTGAACTCCTCTTCCTCATTGGCCTGCTCCTCTTCTTCCAGGGCCAGCTCTTCTCCCTCCTCTGCATCAAATTCCTCTTCCCCTGACTCTGCCTTCATCCATTGTGTTTGTTTGGAACCTTCAGCATACTGTGCACTCTGAACTTGCTTTTACATGTGGGTACAGCATTAGCAACAAGTGTCTTCAATTTTGAGTCATTGTGTGTAGTGAATGACGCCAGGTGTGTTCCCTGTGTTCAAAGATTGGTGACTGTGGCAAGCATTTTGCATCACATGGGCTTTCATTTGAGGATATGAGCAGAGTTGTTTTGCAACATGTGTTTTAGCAAGGAAAAATGTGTTTAGATTTATGAGTACAGAGGGTTGTGTTTTGTGAATTGTGTCTTCATGTGACATGTGTTTATGGTACTGGAATATGGTGGCTACATTTAGTAAATGTGTTTAGACTACTGGTCATTTGGGTTACAGGATTGGCTTTTGTGTTTTAACATTTGAGAAAAACTGTAAGAGGACACGGTGTCTTTCTGCTCCTGCACTGCCACATGTCAAGATTATAAGATGCCTTCTTGGCAGATTTGTACTTTATAGTATCGCCAAGAAATCAAACATTTTCTGTTGAAGTTAGAGCTGAGCCATACTGATGTTGTGGCCAGCTATGTTTTTAGCATGGAAAGTCGTTATTTACCCAGAATTCGCAGAAAACCGGACAAAAACTAGCCCCCTTGTGCCATTTTGTGTCTGCAGTGGGATTGCCCCCCTTTTGCTTTCAACAAATTCATATTTTAGAAGATGCAAATTGTGTGTGGATGCACAGGCGAGCAAACAAACAAATGGATATGATGATTAATAGCTGTACTCGGTTGCATTCAAGGCAGCGAGGTTGATAATGAACGGAGATATTTAAATGTTCTGAGCTCGCCAAGCATGACAAAACAAACACGCGGTAGTTCGTGGAGTGTTTAAGTTATAGACAAACACACACACACACACACACACACACACACACACACACACACACACACACACACACTGAACAAAAGCAATTTAAGAAAAGTGTGTGAGGCTGCCTTGTCATATAGGAATATTTTTATTATTAGGCCTGTGCTGCATGTGTTTTAAATTTTAAGTTCTGCTTGGGCCAAGATCCGCATCGAAATCTATAAACATAGACTAGTAGGCTAAACATAGGCTAATCAATAGTGGGCCGATGGAAAAAACAATCCTCTCCAATGTTCAATCAGAAGTTATTTGATAATGCAACACCACTACAGGGAGAAAGGGTCATTTCTCCTCTGGCACATACACTGCTCATGACACAGCACGAGAGAGGCGAGGAGAGAACGCCAGCCACTCAGAATCACATTAACGCACCGCCCTTCAAATTCTCCAAAGAGAGTGTGATACTTTTTGTTCAAACACTGGTTTATTCCTAGAATGATTATCCCATTTTCTTCCCTGCAAGCAAATGAATGTTAAGACATTTTGTGACAAAGACTGATAACGTGTGAGGAGTGGCAATGAAACTATGCAGGAAAATAATGAGAGCGTACACAGTCAGAAAATGAAAGCGTCCTCCATAGTTCACTGAAATGGAAAATCTTTCAAAAGAACAGTGACAATTATGAAAAAGCACATAATTAATATAAACATTTGACATTATTGTATGATTACAGAGAGATGAATGATTGTGTTAAGCAGGCAAGCTTTCTACCTGCTTAATGGTTATGCTCAATCCACCCAAATCATTTTTTAAAGGTCACAGGGCTTTAGAGGTCAGTCAGAATTTAGCAGATACATTCATCAAAGTCATGATAATATCTAATCTGCTTATGGTTCTTATTTTAAAACTGTGATAGTAATAATATTACTGGCCTTTAGTATTACTTTATAATGTGGATTTATAGGTCTTTAACCTAGAATGATTTGGTGTGGAGAGAAAGAAATCCAGGCCCTGATTCGTTTAATCTGCAGTAAAATGCATGCTCACAGTGACTGAATAGAGCTTAGGTAACACCTGATTGTACTCCAGTCCCATCCATATCATCCCCTCCAACTTTGTTATTGTCCAGCCCTCTCATCCTGGAGGCTTTACAGCTGGATGGCCTAATTGGAACCATTTCCACATATAATATGGCAGCCCCACGGGGGCTCATTATGCAGTAGATACTGGTTAGACTGACCTCAGCTATTCTTCAGCCTCTGCCTCTTCGCAGTCCTGTGGTTTAGTCCGGTGATACGGTATGGTTTCCTTCATCCTACAGGCCATTGATTACCATTTGGAGGAAAAAATTCATGCTGGCTGTGTGATCATACTGCGTGTGACTGCGTTAGCGTGTACGTTTTTGTGTTGCTACGGGCACGATGCTGGGCACTGCAGAAATGACTCATCTCTCATGTACCAAAACTCAAAAGAAATCAATGGCTGCTGCAAAGATATACACGCTACAGCTCCAGTTTGAGTAGCTTCGTGTAAAAATTGGGACATCTGCTTGATTTATAACAGCAAAGTTTATAAATAGCAGTTTAAATGGGTAGTTTGCTGTTTTGAGAAATGTATGGCTAGAGGAGAAGACTGATTCTACTGTCACGTCTGTCTGCTAAATACAAGGCCACAGCAAGCAACCAATTAGCTTAGCACAGACAAAGTAAACAAGTGGAAGCTTAGCTTACCTCTGTGTGAAGGTAGCAAAATCCATCTACCAACACTCTAATTGGCAGTGTCTTTTTTTAAACCAAGACTTTTAGACTGAAGTGAAAAGCAAAAAATTGGAGCCCTGTGGTGAATCGATTCTGGCCTCTTTGCTAAGATTAGAGTTTTAGGTGCTTTTTTCACTGTTTTTCCTCACCTAGCTTAAAGTGAATAGACATCTTTCCAGAAAGAAATCCCCTTTTTTCAACTTTATTGCTGTCAGTAGTAACACACATGGACAAAAGTGCTGGGCCAACCACACAGTACACCTTTAGAACATGCTCAACTATGGAAACCCATCCCATGAAGCTGCAGCTGACAGAGGAGGCACTGCACAGTGTTAGCAACTTTCACACTCTAGCTCTGCGCTTGGCGACCCCACCCAATAACATTACAGGGAGTGCAGAATTATTAGGCAAGTTGTATTTTTGAGGAATAATTTTATTATTGAACAACAACCATGTTCTCAATGAACCCAAAAAACTCATTAATATCAAAGCTGAATGTTTTTGGAAGTAGTTTTTAGTTTGTTTTTAGTTTTAGCTATTTTAGGGGGATGTCTGTGTGTGCAGGTGACTATTACTGTGCATAATTATTAGGCAACTTAACAAAAAACAAATATATACCCATTTCAATTATTTATTTTTACCAGTGAAACCAATATAACATCTCCACATTCACAAATATACATTTCTGACATTCAAAAACAAAACAAAAACAAATCAGCGACCAATATAGCCACCTTTCTTTGCAAGGACACTCAAAAGCCTGCCATCCATGGATTCTGTCAGTGTTTTGATCTGTTCACCATCAACATTGCATGCAGCAGCAACCACAGCCTCCCAGACACTGTACAGAGAGGTGTACATTTGATGATGGACCACAGGTTCTCAATGGGGTTCAGATCAGGTGAACAAGGTGGCCATGTCATTAGTTTTTCTTCTTTTATACCCTTTCTTGCCAGCCATGCTGTGGAGTACTTGGACGCGTGTGATGGAGCATTGTCCTGCATGAAAATCATGTTTTTCTTGAAGGATGCAGACTTCTTCCTGTACCACTGCTTGAAGAAGGTGTCTTCCAGAAACTGGCAGTAGGACTGGGAGTTGAGCTTGACTCCATCCTCAAACCGAAAAGGCCCCACAAGCTCATCTTTGATGATACCAGCCCAAACCAGTACTCCACCTCCACCTTGCTGGCGTCTGAGTCGGACTGGAGCTCTCTGCCCTTTACCAATCCAGCCACGGGCCCATCCATCTGGCCCATCAAGACTCACTCTCATTTCATCAGTCCATAAAACCTTAGAAAAATCAGTCTTGAGATATTTCTTGGCCCAGTCTTGACGTTTCAGCTTGTGTGTCTTGTTCAGTGGTGGTCGTCTTTCAGCCTTTCTTACCTTGGCCATGTCTCTGAGTATTGCACACCTTGTGCTTTTGGGCACTCCAGTGATGTTGCAGCTCTGAAATATGGCCAAACTGGTGGCAAGTGGCATCTTGGCAGCTGCACGCTTGACTTTTCTCAGTTCATGGGCAGTTATTTTGCGCCTTGGTTTTTCCACACGCTTCTTGCGACCCTGTTGACTATTTTGAATGAAACACTTGATTGTTCGATGATCACGCTTCAGAAGCTTTGCAATTTTGAGACTGCTGCATCCCTCTGCAAGATATCTCACTATTTTTGACTTTTCTGAGCCTGTCAAGTCCTTCTTTTGACCCATTTTGCCAAAGGAAAGGACGTTGCCTAATAATTATGCACACCTGATATAGGGTGTTGATGTCATTAGACCACACCCCTTCTCATTACAGAGATGCACATCACCTAATATGCTTAATTGGTAGTAGGCTTTGGAGCCTATACAGCTTGGAGTAAGACAACATGCATGAAGAGGATGATGTGGACAAAATACTCATTTGCCTAATAATTCTGCACTCCCTGTATATGTTCTGCCATTTTGTGGCTAAGTTGCTGTAGTTCCACTTTACAATAATACCACTTACTGATCGTAGAATATCTTAAAGAGAAGAAATTTTATGAATTGACTATTGCATCAGTGCCGTCCTTTTAGAGCACCACATTCAAATTTATTGAGTTCTTTAGAACAACCCATTCTTTCAATTCTTAAGATATTTCAATAATGACTTGTACTTTTGTGATAAATCTATGCCATAGGTACATCATAGCCAGCACTGTAAATTAACGTTTACCTTCACGTTTAACTACACATCGCAGTCATGTAGCCCCCAACTATTGTAACTGGCCATCAATATCTCGATTCCTTTTATGCATATCTTTTATATTTAATACCTTTAGAATAATGTATTAATCCATATTGTCCTATGGCAAGTAAACGCACAGACATTTTGTTCTGATGCGCACTAACTCGTAGATCTTCTGAATGGCAATAAAAGCTGTAGACTAGGGATGGGTATCGTTTAGGTTTTATCCGATACCGGTGCCAAATCGGTACTTTTGAAACGGTGCCGGTGCTCAAACGGTGCTCAAACCGGTGCTTAAAGAATGGAGAACACAAAATTGGTCCAAAAACCTCTCATGTTCAGCTGTTTTTTGTAAAAATATAACAATGTTAGCCTTTTCTGCAGCTATGGGGCATATATGGTATCACTCTTGGCTGGAAGCAGTGCTTAAACAATGGAAAAAACACAAACTTTGTCCTAAACCTCTCATGTTTAACTGTTTTCCACTTTTTCTTTGGTCATTTTAGCCTTTTTAGCCAGGGTGAAGGGAGTATCTGCCATCAAACAAGAGGACAGCCGCATGTAGCTATGATGATGTTTGCTAGTTCACCTTACATGCATTAATGTAATAACGTGGTTAGCCTACTCAACGTAAATTAGCTACTCACGCAGAGAAGAACGGCTGCTGCTGCCATCATCATCCGTCATCATTTCTGCTACACTGGCAGGGCTAGGGGCCAGGACTCTCCTCTTCGGGTTTTTGGGGGATGTTGCATAACAGGTAACCCACCCGCAGTAGATGTGCTCGGTGTGAGGTCTCGCAGCAAGCTATCAAATACGGCGCATTTCTGGGCTTTTTAAAAAAAACGCTATGCGTCGCCAGGTGTTTCATCGGATTTGAGGTGTTACCTCCTTTGACAGTATCACAGTATCAGCTTAAAGCACTTGTTGCTGCTGAGTTTGCATATTTTGCTGTGAAGTACAGCCAGACTTTTGACCGCTTCGCCTTGGACATTTTTAATCTGTAGCTCTGCTCTAACAGAACGTACGTACCTGGCCCCGCCTACTATCCTCGGAAACGTAAAATGATTGGCTAGAATCTAAAGTGTATCACAGCTCAGGAAAAAAAAGCACCGAAATAAAGCACCGAAATGTGCGCTGCTTTTCGGTCTGGTTACTACCGTTTATGTCAGAACCGGTGCCATCATGGCACCGGACACCGGTACCCATCCCTACTGTAGACTCTACCTGGACAAGAATTTGATTATTATCCTTCTGAGGACAATCACAAAGATCCTCCTGAAGTAAAAAGCCCATATTTTCTGACTTTTATCAGAAAGAATTGGTTCTGTGTCACTGCATGATGCCTAAAATTGTTTTACCATGTGATAGATTTAAACATTTGGCAAGTAGAATTTAAGTGTGTGTTTTATTTTTTTGTTTTTTTCAGTTACATGTTTATTGCACCACTTTACATAATGTCCTGCACTGAACAGGAGTTCTTGGCTTAAAGATACATGTCAGCAAGGTGGTAGTAGGGATTTATAGCCGAGAAAAATTCTTGAGAAATACCTTGCTTACATTATAGCCTGGAACTTTTGTGTTTTACGGTCAGAGCATGTCTGGTTTCTTCCCAGAAGCTTGCAAAGAGCTTTCATTAAACTGAAAATTGCCTTTGGATTTGGTGATGGCGTTGTCAGTGGCGACATCTTGTCAGTCACCACCTTTCTGTTTATCGCTGCAAAGTCATTGCTCTGTTGAGTCAGTGACACCTCTATAATGTAGCATCAGCAGACACGCAGTCGGTGTGTCAACACTGTGATGACGGTGTCATCTTTCTGTGCCCGAAGTTCTCTTTTAAATGCTGCTGCATAGCTGAATCGAGGACGAGGGGAAGGATAAATAATACAAATAAGACATAACCGATAATTTAAGAGACCAGCAGATCGTGCAGGCTTGAGTTGAAATGTCAAAGGTGCCTTGCTTTTTCTTTTATTAAGATGAACACTACTAAGCTGGAAGCCTTACTTGACCTGTTACTTTTCTATGCATGCATTCAGTGTCATTGCTTATTTGACATTTTACTGCATATCTTTAAATGCCAATGCTTTTCTACTGGTATTCAAGAGACTTGTGTGAAAGGTGAGTACACATGCTACACTGTTTCTAATGCAGGTTTGAAAATAATCACACTGAACTGTGTTAAAACTACAATTTCATATTAGTCCCTTTTTATATACCATTTTAACTTTTTTTTTTTTGAAGATCAGTACACCTGCAAGTACATCATCTCAGAGATCACTGCATTCATTAAATGCAGTGCATAAAGAAAATAACAATTGGATTGATTCATGTGCAGTAACTATGAGAAATAATGGTGATGATGATGTATGTACTCATTACCAGGGTTACTGAATGCATCTCCACTAATTAGCAGTCTCCTGGGGGGCTGTGTTTCACTGGCAGGTTCAAAGCTAATGACAGCATGTCAAAGGGAATCCCATGCACTGATTCTCTGATTAATTATGTACTCTGGAGAAAAAAAACGAGATGGACATAATATACTGTAATTGATATGTGGTTTATCCTGCTGTTGTTCTTACCCCTTAAATCTGAGTTTTTCTTCTTAGTGGCTCATCCAGAAAATCAAAAACTACTTCTCGCCAACAGGGATTCATTGTGATGTCAAACAAGTGGTTAGCGAGACTTTTTCACATGCAGTTCTTCACCTGTCTCTTAAATTCTCTTCACTATATACACCAATTATCTTTGAGTCCAAACAACTTTCAGCTACAGTCCCTGCACTGGATCAAATTCCCTCAGGTTTAATTAACGATGATCAGCTTAATAATTTTATATATTTTCCCCCCACAGGCGCATATAATTGGGCGATTTTGACGCTGGGGAACCTTCCATCAGAGAAATCTATGGTCTAGCCCTCATTAAGGAACTCGGAGCTCAGCGAGCTTCTCGTGCTGAAGTCTTAGAGTAAGAAGGTGCTGCAGAGAGCTCAACACCTAAAACTCCCACTTAGGAAACCAGCTTTAATTAGCTAATGAATCTGGGAGCTCCTTCTGCCAACCTTCGACCTTGTGCTGAGACACAGAAAGCCCGTTTACTATGTTAGACTTATCACATGCAATTAAAATCAGTGTCTTGTGCCCTGTACAGCAAAACCACTTTTTAATTAGATAATTGCTCTGCTGTCTCTGTTATTGTTGGTAATTCATGAATCATTCCTGAAACTCCAAAGGGTGCAATGCATTGATTTACTGCCAACAAAATCCGGCTTCATGATTGATGTTGTCACGCTGACGGCACACAAAGGCCCAGTAACATTTTCCAACCAAGTTTACCAAATCTATAAGCATAAGAAATTATCTTTGGTAGCCAAGAGTAGAATATTTCTTTTCTTGTACATTAAATCACAATAAATAATGTTAAGTTGTGATGACCACATATATCATCGCTGTTCAAGTTTAAGTTATTTATTTTAAGTACTTCAAAGTCACTTTTAAGGGGAATCCTTTTTGGCAAATGTGGGGTTTTTTTGTTACTAAAATTAAAATTGAATTAGATCCTCAATTGCAATTGTATCAACATCAGCACCACTGCAGACAGGCACACGGCTCCATTTCTCTCTAACAGTTGAAGTAGTTAACATTCATAACACTGAACAACACTTTTGGAGGAATTTAAAGAGGTCAGTAAAGCTCCCATTTTATAAATATTGAAGGATTAAACGTTATCATAAATGTTAACCTGGCAAGCGCACACATTTACATTAGCCTTTTACCCATTAGCAATAATCTGTTAGCCACATTACCCACCTGTTATCATTAACATAAAAGCTAGCGGACTAAAGTTAGATAAAAGATGAGCAGAAAATCCAGAGTTTGGAGAAATAATAAAGAGCAAAAAAGGAGTGATTAATCAGACAGTTTCAGGCCTGACCAGCAGAGCTGAAGAAGTGAAGAGCTATGGACTGAGGCAGAGCAGTGGACGAGAGAGAGGCTGCAGACAAATGCAGACAAGATGATAAACTTGAATTTTTCTACATTTAAGAAAATTTATTATTTATTGTATTAAATTTATTGTTTAGTTGTAGCTACCTGTAAGATCCGCTTTAAAATGCAGGCAGTGACTAGTTGACTAGTGATTAATTGAAAAGCCTTCAATTAATCCAAAATGCTGCAGCAAGAGTCCTGACAGGGACTAGAAAGAGAGAGCATATTTCTCCTATATTGGCTTCCCTTCATTGGTTCCCTGTTAAATCCAGAATTGAATTCAAAACCCTGCTCCTCACATACAAGGTCTTAAATATTCAGGCCCCATCTTATCTTAATGACCTTGTAGTACCATATCACCCTATTAGAGCACTTCGCTCTCGCTCTGCAGGCCTACTTGTTGTTCCTAGAGTATTTAAAAGTAGAATGGGAGGGAGAGCCTTCAGTTTTCAGGCCCCTCTTCTGTGGAACCAGCTTCCAGTTTGGATTCGGGAGACAGACACTATCTCTACTTTCAAGATTAGGCTTAAAACTTTCCTTTTTGCTAAAGCATATAGTTAGGGCTGGACCAGGTGACCCTGAATCCTCCCTTAGTTTTGCTGCAATAGACGTAGGCTGCCAGGGGACTCCCATGATGCATTGAGTTTTTTCTTTCCAGTCACCTTTCTCAATCACTGTGTGTTAATAGACCTCTCTGCATTGAATCGTACCTGCTATTAATCTCTGTCTCTCTTCCACAGCATGTCTTTATCTCTAACCCCAACTGGTCCCTGAGCCTGGTTCTGCCGGAGGTTTCTTCCTGTTAAAAGGGAGTTTTTCCTTCCCACTGTCGCCAAAGTGCTTGCTCATAGGGGGCTGTGTGATTGTTGGGTTTTTCTCTGTATCTATTTTTCTACGATCTACTGTACAATATAAAGCACCTTGAAGCGACTGTTGTTGTGATTTGTCGCTATATAAATAAAATTGAAATGAATTGAATTGAATAGTTCAATCTTACACAGTCACTGCAAGTGTTGGTCAAGTTACTTGAAAATAGTAATTGGTTACTAATTACTGATTACTTCTCAAAGAAAGTAATCCCATTACTTTATTGTTTACTTATTTTCAAAAGTAATTACTTACTTTATTACTTAGTTACTTAGTTACTTTTTAAAAACATGTTATTGTCATGAGACACTCTCACAAACAAAACCACAGTTTAGTAATGCAGTAACGCAGCGTGCTTACAGGAAAGTAACAGTAATCTAATTACTTTTTGTAATAGTAATCCCTTACTTTACTCGTTACATGAAAAAAGTAATTGGATTACAGTAGCGCATTACTTGTAATGCATTACTGCCCAACTCTGGTGAGTGCTCTGTTTTTTATACCTCCTTTATTTCAGCGTAACTAATACCACGCTTTATCCAAAGTTCATTTTTAACCTTTCCATAATGCTCTCCTTCTAGAATAATTTCATTATTTAGATCAGTTAGGTATCGTGTTGTTTGCTGTACCCTTTGTTTATTAGTGAGTTCATAAATGTAGTTTGACAATCTGTAATAAAAAATCTGTAATAAAATTGTCTAAATATTTGTAAAAAAAATGTATAATAAAACTATTACTTAATCTGAAATATTTAATTTGTTAACTGTTATAAATTAGGAAAATTAGATGAGTCAAAATTTACTGAAATGGTGCTGAAAACAGTATCAAGTATGTTCCCAGGTATTGGTATTAAATATGAAATTCTAGTGTTGTGTCAACCCTAATACAAATACATCTCAGTAGTTAGCTTAACACAAACTGCATCCCATGATAACACAGTCAGCATCTTTACAGTGATTTGTGTGACTCTTCTTGAACCAGTTTTAAGATATTTCTTAAGAAATACGCTCTTAAGCAAGAAACTGTTGGGTCTGCACAGGAAGGAAAATTACTCTTCTTCTTGAACAGGCAAAATAGGATGTGTTAATAGTGAGGTTCCTGCACCTTTTTGTTTTTAACACAGAGCTGATTGTTTTCATCATTTGACATGCAGGAAAACAATATTCTCGTGGAACTTTATCGAGAAAACAAACAAACTGTTGGTTATTACACAGGATCTATGTGCTAGCAATTGGATTATATGAAATTGTAGACAATATGTGCTTTAATTCACAAACAACTACAATTGTTTTTTCCTGATTAATACTCAGGAACAGTCCCGTGTATTAAGTGAAACTATCAGGCAGAGCTATCATTACTCCTGTCGCTCCCTGTGTTCTCCCTAAGATGACTCCCTTTGACTTCATTCTGATCAGAGCCAAGCCGTACTGGCCCAGAATGGCAGGCACAGGTCTCAGTGGCAGCCTCTGGAGTCCTGGCGGAGCTCCTTTAGTCTGTTCAGCCAGCTGTGAGAGGCTGCAGCCTGCTCTGAAGTCCAGCATTGGAAATGTGCCCTGAGCGAGCCACACTATAAATTAGTCAGGATAAGTTAAGGGCAGCATGCGTTAGGCTATCCCCCGTGGTTATCAGCAGAGAAGAACCTGCCTGAAGGTTGGCGCTCTTAAATCTTTTACCACTGCTGCTGAGGCAGCCCAATCCACACATGGCCTGGAGCCATCAGTCAGGGCCAATGCTCGCAGCTAATGGGTTATTCAAGTTTTCCAGAATATAAAACAGCCATGCTTATCTAAATCAAGCATGAGAAACAGCACTTGCTGCTACAGTCTCTAGTTAATTTCTGTACAAGAAAAGCGTTTACAGTGACTGGCTAACTGGGGAGAAAATCTGGTTGAATTCAGGCTGATGGTGTATACCTCTTAATCAGCCTTTACAAATTTTGGCAGATGTGAATAGCATTGATGGGACAAGTAACTCAAAAGTAATGTGACAGTGACCTTTCATTGAACCCAAACCTTGAATAAGAATGGTAGCATTCAAGAAAGACAAGACAGATCTAAAAAAAAAAAAAAAAAAGCCGATAAATTACTAGTCCTGGTTTATTTTAAGCTTGTTTTAATTCCAAAAGACAGACTTACAGTGTTAACCTTCTGAGAATAACTGCTAACTCTACTTGAAATGTAAATATCTTACAGTAAGAGTGATTTTATACTTGGTCTGTTTCAGGTCTACGAAAGAACTCAAAATGAGCTGTGAGCATTTTTCCCCATATGCAAATACAGCTAAAATGAGAATCTTTTGATATTTATTTTTTCTGTTCTTGGACAACAAATTTCTCAAAGTAAAGTTTAAAATCAATTAATTAGTTAATTAATTAAAAACAAAAGCTCAGACTCCATTTGAGTTCTTGTATTTTGCTCAACCTGTGCATTTTTGGGGGTTTTGACACTGTAATATAGCTTTCTGCCACATAGCACATACAATATGAAGACCATTCAAATGTGTCGTGCTTGCATCAGACACCAGCTGACTACTGTAGCAGAGTCCATGCTCACTATCTGGAGTACAAAAAACTTAATACAACAGTCAATAGCAGAATAAAGTATTTGGCACGTTTTTACAATATATTTTGGCTATATCATGATACACGATATATATGGTAAATGGTAACGATATATATCACAATATATTTAAATAACCTCCAAAAACAAATGTTATTTTCAACCATACAGTACCTAAACTTGCACTGGTATAGTTATTCAATATTTTTATTCTACTTTGGATACAAGAAATCTGAATCAAAGGAAAAAACATTTTAGCCTTCAGCTGCACACAGAGGTTTTTCACAAATGATAATATTGTGACAGTAAGCCTCTTTCTGTGATTAATACTAGACCTTTAACAAACAAAAGATAAAATAAAATAACTGAAATTTAAAAGGTGCTCTTCTGTGCTTATAAGATATAAAAATAGTAAATTAAAAACTGTGATGACCTCAAATTACAGAAACAAAAGTCCAGATAGTGACAAAAAAAACAAAACAAAAAGGAAAACACTGATCAAGACCAGTCACCAGTATCACAGCTGGTTTATTTAGCATTTTTTGGGTGTAGGGAGGTAGTGGTAGGTGTAGTGTAGGGTGTTATCAGAGATGTGGCTCTTATCGTCTTTGTAGTTTGCTCTGGGCCTCTTATTTGACCTGTCAAAGTAGGTTTGGTCTGGCTTGTCGAGATAGCCACTGGTTGCGCAAGATGGACCCGTTGAATAGTGGCATTTGTTCTGGTCATGATGTGACCTTTCGTGTTGATATGATATTTTTCTGCTTGCGTTTTTTTCCAATCAGTCATTTTTCTTTTAACCTCTGGCCCACCCATATCCTTTATATCTTCTTCAAGATGCTTTATTTTAAACTGTGATTTGATTGTAAATGTCTCAGCATTTTTCTAGTGATTGGGCCTAATGAATTGGGGGGGAGGGGAAGTTCTGTTGCGCAGGTTGTCTGGTGTCAGAGGGGGGCTGGTGCAGAGACCCACACACTTCTGTCCCCTATCTGATGTCGCTGTCTTCTTTGTAATAAAAACATTTATGTGCTCATAGC